>NW_011333111.1:0-3558 GCF_000735185.1 Notothenia coriiceps | reverse complement strand
ACACACATACTGACTAAGACAGCTCTTGCACACAGACACACACACACACACACACACACACACACACACACACACACACACACACACACACACACACACACACACACACACACACACACACACACACACACACACACACACACACACACACACACACACACACACACACACACACACACACACACACACACACACACACACACACACACACACACACACACACACACACACACACACACACACACACACACACACATTAAGCCTGAGGTCAGCAGCTGTGCATGATCGATGTTCGGAGGTAGCAGTGTGTCAGCACCTGTCGGCCGGTTGAGGAGAGCTGAAGTGATCCAGAATCAATCAGATCGTCACATCTGTGGTGAGAAGCATTTCCTTCTTTTACAACGTCTGAAAATGTTTCAGATGTCTGACTTCAAAAAGAAAGACAGACCTATCAAATGAACTCAGTGAGGGAAAAGGTCTAGCCTCAAGGCTTTGTGCAGTCTCTCTTTCAAAAGCATCCCGTTATGTATCAGGAACACCAACGCTTCTTCAAAATACAATGACATGTGGTGGTGTAGTGTGAACTCGGGAACTGAACACACTTCAAACCGTTGGAGAGTCGATCGGAGCACTCGTGTCACGTTCAGAAGGCGATTGATTCCAGCTCTTGAGTTTTGAAAAGAAAAACCTTTATCCTTCAATCAGAACAGGACCAAGGCTACAGCGTCTCCTTTTCTTAACTCAAAGAGCAAACTGAGGGACAGAAAGCGGCTGTGAAACTTGTTCAGGTCAAGAGTTCCCAAAGGGTTTGGTCATAAATCTGCACCATGGATGTTTAAAGAGATCTGGATCCTAGTTCAGTCCTATGAAAGTTGCCCAGTGGCGCATAAAGCCTGAAATGACCTGCCTCAGAGCATTTGGGCCCATAGTGCCATAAGCTCCGCCTCCAGTGCCATAAGCTCCGCCTCCAAACTGCTATTTTTTCGCAATCAGATGAAAGGAGAGGGGAAATTACCTTTAAGCACATTTTGCAATTTTTAGGCCATAATGATTTGAATAGCAGCTAATCAACTGTGAACTGGGGAGGCATGTGGTGCAGTGGGTTGAGCGTTGGTGTTCGGATCAGGGGGCCACAGGTTCAAACCCCACTGCAGACAGCATGTTGTTGTGTCCCTGAGACACTTCACCCCAAATTGCTCCTGTGGGGATTCTCCACAGTATTGAGTATGTTAGTTGCTTTGGATAAAAGCGTCTAACAAGTGACATGTGACAGTAATGTAACTGTGGTGAATGGTGCAGAATGAGTCCTAATACCCAGAAATAACATACCACTTCCTAATCCCTCGTCTCAAAGTCAACGGTTTTTCGAAACATGTTTTTGGTTGTTAGCTTGAAATAAGGTCTGTAGAATTTACATGAAATATTTCAGTATTTACCGCATGTCTGAAGCTTCTATGTGTCATAAAAACAGCCTGTAGTTCCTTTAAAGCCCAACATTAGCTTTGTACTTCTGCCGATGGCGTTTAGGCTTCAAGATCACAACATGGTGTAAACATGTGGAGATTATCCTGCTGAACAAAACGTGAAAATATCATAAACGTTTGTTTCCCATAGAGATTATTTTCTGCAAAATACCGCAATGGGAAATGTCCCTTGTCTTTGGTCGAGGGACCCCTATTAGCAGCTGGTTAATGTAATGTCTGTTTGGGCTCAATGACGTCACCGACTGACAGGGAATATGTAGTACCACTTTTTGGCCACTACGAAGATTTGCTTCAACGTCCGGTGTACATCCTTAGTCTGCACTGATCTGGTTACTTTAGGAAAACTAGATCACAGGTTTTTAACCATAACTTATAGTTTTAAACTCCTGCAATCCGACAGCCTTTTCTGTGAATGTTCATTGAAACCTTTGATGGGTATATAGAGAACTTGAACACAGTGCTGGTCGATGTCATGTTGTTCAACACAATCTGAGACTTTCCTCCATGCCGCGGAGCATTTGGACCAGTGTCTGTGCTCAAGAGAAGATGAATCACAGATAATGAGAAAACTAGAGACAGCTGGGATCAATTCCTCCTCCATTATGGGTCTTTTCTCCAGGGCTGAAACAGGCCAGAGTCAGACAGGATTGTTTCATAAGTATCCGTCAATCAATCAGACAACTGGCGTTCCCCGTGTCACTCTCTGATCCAGACACCTGGAAACATGCAGAAAAAGGACATAAAACTTTACTTTGAACTCCCAACTCTTTCTACAGTCATTCACAAAATATCATCCTCTCACTTATCCACATAAATCAGGTGAAAATGTTGCTTTATTGTAAAGATAAAGATGCTACAATTTGTCAGACAAAATTAGCGCTCTGACGATATTTCAGAAAGGCGCTGGTAACGCTCCTTTAGAAATTGGAAACACAGCTTGTTTTTGTCAGTATCTTTCAGACAGAAAACTATCATAACAATGGACTGCCTTTATATGGCGCCTAATCCAGTCTAGACAACTCTTCAAACCACTTTACTTAAACAAATCAGTATTCAACCATCCAGACAGAGAAGAGGCTGCCATGCAAGGAGCCACTTGATCAAGAAAGCTAGCACACCAAGGGTATATCCATATGATGACTGCGACTGACAATTGAAAGACGTCCGCACGACCTCAGAGCCACAGGTGGAGAAACATAGTCTTTCTCATAAGCGGTGGTACGTTTTCAATATAAAGGTGTAATAGAGACATCCCTGCAAGAAACAGACAAAAACACTATGTGAACACATGGCCACTTGCCCCTCATGTTCCCCTTCCTAACTCAGCTTTGCAGGGATTTGTGGAGCCTTGTGGCCAAAGTAATGGTCGATTGAAATTGGAGAGTACTTATACAGTATATCTCTTTATCCAGTCTTTACAACCCCTCAAAGCTCTTTACATACTACAAGTCATTCACCCATTCACATCTCATTCATGCAGAGCAGTACCACTTGCTCTAGGGAAGCTAACACTCACACACTCACTCACACACACACACACACACACACACACACACACACACACACACACACACACACACACACACACACACACACACACACACACACACACACACCATGTATACATCACTTCAGGGGACATTACATTGACTTACATGCATTTCCTGGAGACTTATCCTAACCTTAACCCTAACCAACACATGCCTAACCCTAACCCTAACCGTAACCCTAAACCTAACCAAGTCTTCACCCTAAAATTAATGATTCCCCTTATGGGGACCTCCATTGTGTCCCCATAAGGTCCCCGAGTCCCCACATGTGACTATGGAAACCGATTTAGGTCCCCACAAGTATAGCCACACACACACACACACACACACACACACACACACACACACACACACACACACACACACACACACACACACACACACACACACACACACACACTCTCTCTCTCTCTCACACACAGACACACACACACACACACACACACACACACACACACAAACACACACACACTGTTGGCCATCGGGAGTACCTCAGGGTTCAGTATGTGTTGGTGTTGTTGTTT
>NW_011333110.1:0-4343 GCF_000735185.1 Notothenia coriiceps | reverse complement strand
GTGTGTGTGTGTGTGTGTGTGTGTGTGTGTGTGCGCGTGTGTGTGCGTGCGTGTCTGTCAAAGATTGATTAACTGATGCTCAATGTATTTCTAAAGGAAAGGATTTCAAAGTATATGTTCCATATAGATCCCTTTGTTGCAAGTCAAAAGTTATTTCTCATAAATTGTCTCCACCAAGAATTTTTAAACTACTTTCTTAAATAAAAAGTATAACATTGTATATTCCAATGGAGTTCAAACGAATGTGATTTTTGGCAAAAGGCGAAGTTAAATGGACCGGACTTCTTTGAGCAAATTGATATGGCTGCACATCCTATTCAAAGTTGTGTAATTAAGCTACATAAATGAACCCTTGGTATGTTTCAGCTATGTTAACAAAGATTGTTTTAGTTGTATATTGTGATGGTGTGTGACTCTGCTCCTTGTGTCATGTCCCTATGTCTCCTCAGCTCCTCCTGAGTTCCTGCAGTGGCCGCAGTCTGTGTCCCGACCAGCAGGGGGCAGCGCTGTGTTCACCTGCGTGGCCCAGGGGGTCCCGGAACCCCACCTCATCTGGCTGAAGAACGGCAAGGTGCTGGTGACCGGGAACAACGTCAAGCTGACCAACAACAACAGGTAGGTGGCAGTGATGTCATCACATTACTTGTATTACTTTTATTAACTTTTATTTAGGAAAACTACTTGACACAAAGGACTCATTTTCAATGGTGCACTGGTTACATATTAACTAAATAATATTTTTGTTGTGACTAATTCTTTAGTTGTTTTCACGAGATTGCATAAACAGATTCTATAGTATTCAATTAATGAAAGGTGGGAAAATGTATCTTATAGTTTTCGAAAATCTGAAAATACACATGTGTAAAGATATCTTCTAAACTGGTAGCAGTCGTATTCTCAGATGTTTTCATTACTCACTGACGGCAGAGCTTCACGTAGTCCTGCATCTCACAGCTGTGCCACATGGTGGCAGAGCTGCACAGAGTGTGTGCTCACTGTGAATCTGATCAGTGTGAGGTCTTCAAAACATGTAATGTTAAATTGAATCAATACAATATTTGTATTAGCCTATATTCCAAATATATTGGTTGCCTCCATGTGTTTCGCTTTCAAATACTTCATGCACCATAAACACATGTTTTGCTGTTGATTTGATCATTGATGAATGAAGCTCGTATCAACAGGACACTCTAAAGCTGATTTTTAAAAATATTTTTAAAGTTAAATAACTGAGTTTCTTCCACTATCATTGAATTCTGTATGTATCCTGTATGTCTGTACTGAACCTAGTTTGCAACAGATCACACAAGCTTTATTGTATTGAAAACCTAGAAAACAATCCTTCTCTAGAAAACTACCCTCATCAAGGTTTGTTTAGTGATTAAATACATATGTAAATTGGAATATGCAACATGTAACACATTATGTACATAATAAGGTATTAAACCAAGATGTTGACACTGGGTCCTGTAAAGACAAAAAACGTAATGCATGAGCCCTTCACTAGGTCCTATTGTAATCCATAGTGTGTTTAAGATCATATTTGCAACAAAAAAAAGCCCTTTTAAAAGGACTTAACCCTTGTGTTGTGTTCCAAAGCTGTTACCATTCATGGTGTTCGCGGGTCAATTTGTCCGGTGGGGCAGAGGGAGGGGAGACCAGGTGCATGTTGCGAAAAATTATTGTTACAGTGGCTGAAGGGGATGAGGCGTCTAAAGTCAAAGATGAATCTTGATTGGGCCAAATTTTAACCCGAGTCACCCACAACAATTCTGCTGGGTCTTCCCAGACCCCAACACCAAATTATACACTTTTTTTTGGCTAAAATTGTCAAAATCAGTTTTGTAGTGTTTATATAGCTGTTGTGGAGGATATCATGAAGACTTGTTCTGTAAAAAAAAACTAGAGCGTAGTTATTATATAATTTTAACTTAAAACGGGTCACGGGAGACCCGAACAAAACATAAGGGTTGAATTGGAAGTAGTAGTAGTACTAGTAGTAGCAGCAGGAGCGAACTGACTCTCTGTGTTCTGAGCAGCACCCTGGCTCTGACCCGGATCAGTTCTGAGGACGAGGCCATCTACCAGTGCATCGCAGAGAACAGTGCCGGCACCAACCAGGCCAGCGCCCGGCTGGCCGTGGCGCAGCCCAAAGACCTGCCCAGCGCCCCCCAGGGCCTGAAGGCCAGCCCACTGACCACCAGCAGCCTGCAGATCTCCTGGATCCAGCCCCCCCCCAACGTCACCGACAGCATCATCGGATACGTCCTGCATATCCGCAAGATAGGAGGTGAGTGTCAGCACCATCAGAGCAGGAGAAGTGTAGAAACACACCATCTGTACTTAGTAGTCAAATCTATATGTGCTTCAGAGCCGGACAGCCTGGAGCTGCAGGAGGCCATCAGTAAAGAAACCTTCCAGCATGACGTGGCCAACCTGGAGCCCGCCACCACCTACTCCCTGTACCTGAAGGCCTACTCTCCTCTGGGGGCCAGCCAGCAGTCCCTCTCTGTGGGGGCTACAACTCTAGGGGGCGGTGAGAACAAGAAACCTGACACATATGGACTATTGGTGCTTTGACAAAATAATAACACAAAGAGAGTATAATGAATGAATAATAAATGCTACATGTTTAGTGTGTCTAACTCTATTTCACTTACTAAATCAAGAATTTAAACGGCATAATGAAAAAACTGTAAGAACAAAAACTAGTCCACATGGCATCAGAGTGTTTTTCCAATGAAGTAAATGCTGTTCTAATGCAATACAAGTACTTAAACATGCTGCATGCTACATTAACAGGAAAAGACACTTGTGCGATATTACAGTATCAGACATCTAAGAAGGTACCTAGTCTCATATCACGATATCCATAAAATACCCATATATTGCCCAGCCCTACAGAGGGGGTCCATTATTGCTTTCTCTTTGTTTGGTAATATTTCACACCACAGTGAAGCGAATAGGTTATAACAAAACCAGGTGCTGCTGGATATCTTTGTTCAATCTGTAAAAGAGCCTGTTATCAGCTCCCCTCTCATCCCTCCCTCTCCTTCTCCTCTCTCCCTTCAGTGCCCACACCCCCCACCTTCTTCACCAAGGTGGTGAACTCCACAGCCGTGCAGGTTCTCTGGGAGCTGCCCAGCAAGGCCGGCAAGGCTGAGGGCTTCAGGCTGTCCTACCGCAGGGTCCCCCACGCTGACTTCCAGGGGCCCATCCAGCTGCCATGTCACATCAATGCCCACACCATCTCTGAGCTGGGTGAGTGTGTGTGTGAGCGAGTGTCTACTTAACACTGACCCTGATCCTGTATACAAATATAATATAATTTATCCAGTAGGTCTATTCATCTCCTGTTAGACTGAGGCTTCAATAAAGCCAAGGCAGCAGCACTTTACATTAGCTTTCAAGAATTGTTAAAAAGCTATTTTACTTGTGTGTGTGCTGTTCTGAGTTTGTATCTTAATGGTTGATTTTACTTATTGTGTCATGTAACTTTAACCTATTGCACTTATCTTAATAATAATGTCATGTATTTTTTGACCATGGTTCTGGCACCACCACCACCTGGTGCTGACTCTCACAGCTGCAGCACGTTAAAGTAAATAAGTCTAAACCTCTGTTCCAGCTCAAGTTCATCACTATGTTCTCTACCTGCTGATGGAAAAATAAATGAAGATTTGCACATCAAAGCACTAAGATGTCACGCATATGTCTGAGCAGCATCTATTACTCGCTCACCTTCGTTTACATGACAACTCCGGGCTCAATGCCTGTTACCATAACAACACACCTCCAAAACAATATGGTTGAATTATTATACAAGACATCAGCTGCACTAAGCTGCTCCTTTTATTGGATTCTATTTCAAAGGATACAAGACCTCTGAGACGTTTGAACAGACACCACTGACTGTCAATAGAGTGGTGCAGTGACGAGTCCTAAAACAGGAAGTGAGTTAGCATTTTACCACTTCCTGTTCCCTCGTCTCAGAGTCAATGGGATCTCTCCATAGGATTTTGTAAAATAGCTCCAAATAAGGTCTGTGGTTGAGACACATTGAAGAGACGGATCACGTTTTGTTCTACACATTAAATCCATCAGCAGTGACCCCACTGGTGCTTTCTGAAGAGTTGACGTGTCTGAAAAACGATGGTTGTTAACAAGTGGCTGAGAAGGACTACAGAAGTTGTGGAGGATGTTGTACGTCATTACGCAGAACACCTAAACACTCCTCTAAGTTTGTAAAAGCAAGTACCTGCCTCCTGCAAACTGTTAAAACAAAAGCTTCAACTTGTACTATTTTGAATCTGTATTTTTGAATATGGATCTTAAGTTGGCGT
>NW_011333109.1:0-4427 GCF_000735185.1 Notothenia coriiceps | reverse complement strand
GATGATGCGGGTCGGGTTGCGGGTGTTGCATAATAAATATATTTAAACAATAATAATTTAGTTTAATGTTTAAATCCTCAGACCTCTCCCCCGCGGGACCGAGCATAATCATAACCTCTGCAGCGCATCTATCTGCTGCTGAGCGCGCCACATTCTGAATGGCTGAGGTGAAGCTCTCTAGCGGAGAATACAGCATTTTCAATAACTCTTCCTCAAAAGCGAAATCCAACGTCTGGGAGGCTTTTGGTGTCATCCTAGATGCAGAAAATAACCAACATCTCAGGCTTTTTGAGCCAAATATGCAACTGCGTGTGTTAATAATTGCACGTTTTCACTGCTTATCTATCACTGCTTGTGCCGGCGGGTCGGGTCGGGTTGCGGAACTAATTGGCAATATGTGCGGGTAGCGGGGCGGGTTCGTTATTGCACGTCGCGGGGGCGGGGCGGGAGCGGGTCTTGAAAATCAGACCCGTGCAGGACTCTCCCATGCGCCCAGTCAGCCGAGGTCAGGGAGAAGAACAGATCGATTCTTGGCTTGCTCTTCCTGTGGTCATCCGAGGTCTTCTCCTATTGGCCGGCGTTGTCGGGGGGGCGGGTCCAATGCAATTCCTGCCTTTTTCTGTTGCTAAATTACATCATTCTGGTGTCTGTGGTTATTCAAACATTCCCTAATAAACTTGATTTCAGCGTCAATAAATGAGTGTTAAACCCATTGTGTTTAGGGTACAACATCACGTCATTTCACCTTCAATTCACGGTTTGATGCTAACCGGAAATTACGAAATTCACTAGCGGAAAACCGGAAGTAGTGTTAATATTCGGTTTTTAGAATAAAACAGATTTAAATGAAATACAGTGTATTTAATTCAAATTACGCCATATCGACATTGATTTTAATTTCTAACACTTTAAACCCACGGCCCTATCAGAAGCGTCGCTATCAGAAATAATGCGTGACATGTATTGGAAGTAATATTGTGACGACCCCTCCACACTACGTGGGGTGCCGTCTGTTTGTGTGTGCTTTGTGGGTGTTCACAGGTTCCGGTGGTGATGAGCTGCACCTGTCGGGGAGGATACCTACCTGATGAGCTACACCTGGGGAAAAGTATATAGGAGGAGCCCAGCCGGATACGTCTCTCTCACTCCTCTGGGCACTCACGCCGGGCCAGCTTCGGGGATCTGTTGCTGGTGCTGCTGGATCATTGTGTGGCATTTAAAATAAACTGATCTTTATTTACAACCCTCGTCTCGCCTCCCTGCTTTTTGTTACAGCCCAGGAGCCGGGTTGTAACAAATGCAATTATTCTTACATCAACAATCCTGTTATGGAAAAGGAATCCCTCAAAAATAAAGGTCCCATTTGATATACATTTTAATCAAATGTGTTTTTGTTTTTTTTAATAAATCAGGTCTGAGGGCTTTATAAAAACTTTAAAAGTATCAGATGCAAGAAATACACTGAGCCAAATTCAGATACCAAATAATTGCTCTGATTTGTTACAGCAGTACAAAATAATTACAGACTGTTCAATTAACCCAATCAAATAAACAGTGGCTTCTTGTTCACAACAATAGAACTAGGCTCGTGAAATAGTGAAAATGAACTACTGTTGTAATACTTTCATTTTATATAGTTGCGCCCCACCGAGCAACAACAATCCTGAAGTCCCGCAACTTTCGTTAGTCAAGAAGGTGATTGTTAAGGGTGAGAAGTGTCCAGACTGTTTTGAGTGAACAATCCCGCTGAAGCATGTTTCCATACTTTTTTCCTTGGAGTACACTTTTCACTAAATGCAACTGAATGCAAAATGAAAACACAGCATCAATTCATTTTTGATTGCAGTGTAAATGAATGATATCATCTAACAGGAAGTAAACATGGACTGACACACTGACGACTAGCAACATAATTCTGTGGCAGCGTGCTATGATGCAAAGTTTCAGACAGTGGGTGTGACAAAGAAAAATCGATTTTACATTAAAGCATTTGAACATATTTGTGGAAACCCAAAATACAAGTATGAATTATAAACATGATGTGAACTTTCATTTTACTGCAGTCTTGCTTGCAAAAATGGACATGTGCTAAAATGTCTGAAGTAGCAATGCTCCCCCTCTGACCTGTAGTTTTAGAAATTGCTTAATGATGTGTCTTTTTCCCTGCAATTTAGTGCTCTACTATTAGTGATTTTTTTCCCCCTCTACTATTAATGCTTGTTATCTTTTCAAGTCACATGTTTTTGCAAACTGAAAAGACCAAAGCATGTAAACTGTAAGCTCAAGCCTTGCAGTAGACGTAATGTAATGTGTGGCACTTTTGGACTGGAGTTCACAGAGGAAGAAAGAGAGAACGGAAAATTACTTTGTGCAAAATGCTATCTGCCCCAGGCTTTAATTAATGATAATTTAACTAGCCGAACCTGATGAAAGCCACTCTTTTCTCTCTGGTCCCTAGCCTAGAAACCATTTAGCGTCCATAAAAGTGCCCATCGAATTATCTTCTGAAGGACTGTTTTTTTCAGAGGCTGTCGGCTTTGTTCTGCAGCATTCATTTAAAACGTTCAATGGCAGGTTCAAACTAGAGTCCCTATATTTTTTTAACACTGAAAATAAGATGATGTTTGCTTTAAATGTCTGTGCCAGTATCCCTTAGTCAGGCTGCACACAATGATGCAGTTAAACAAAAAACAGCTGCTATTGACTTCCCAATCCTCTAAATCCTCTCTCATTCCCTTAAAAAGGTCCTTTCTAGAAAATGAATCTGCAGATTAGCTCCAATATGTAATCAGCTATACGATCCTATAGGCTTTGAGACGTGATAATGAGCTTTCTCTCCATGGCAACAGTTAAATGTTAATCTCAGTAATGACGTTGCAAAATAAGAACTGTCATAGGAGTTTGGCATAAAGTCAGGAAGAAAAAAGACCTGAGCAGCTTTAACCTAGAAGAGAATCTCTAAAGTGTGATTAAAGACAAAATATGACGGAAGCAAAAATCTGGTATAATTGCAATATTCTCTTTATACATCCCGGCTGCTAGTTTTTTGTGTATTTATCCATTTATCTATTTATTTTCCGCTGACTATCCAGGAGCAACCGGCAGCAGGGAGAGTTAAATAGCCCAGAGGGTGTAATCATTACGCAGAATAAAACAAAACATATCTACTTCTTCATTTCCTTTGTGCATTGTTGCAGAATAATGTCCATCAACTACACCTCATTTCGTCTTTTTTCAGGGTGAACAAACTATGTACTAAAAAACAACTACTGAGCACTGATGTGTGGCACTCCATAACAGACTAATGTGTTTTATGTTTTCCATTCCTGTATATTGATAACATTTTTGATTTAACATGTCAACCATCCACTGTAGAAAAACAGCTGGCCCAACAAAGTTTATTCTTTTAGATTCAATTCTCATTTTGTATTCTTTGATTGTAAACAATGTCCATGAAACAGACTTTTTAATTCACTTCAGTTGTTGAGATTGCACACGTACGTACAGATCTGTTAAACAACCTGTCCAAACTCTAGGACCCCAACTCGCCCCCAGCACAAAACCTACTTTACAAGTTTAAAACATACTGCAAAAATCTCAACATTTCCAGTTAAAACAATATGCATCTTCAGTTTTCATGTTTCATGTCTAATTGTATAAGTGATTTACTCATGAATTAGTAATGAATGTTTTCCTAGATTTGTGGACATTGTACGCTCTCTTAAAAACATACAATTAAACCACAACCATTTCAATTACTTATTAAAGGAAGGCTCCACTCATTAGATATTTAATCAAAACTTCAGTATTTAGTGAAACATTATGTTTAAACCATACCCTGAAGAAATCAGCGATATTCCCCGGTAAATAATGATTTTATAGCTCTTTTTTATCAAAACCTGTATATTCCGTCAGGCAGCTGCCATTTTGGCCATTTTCAGTAGTCACGTGATCCGAAAAACTAGGTCGTGACGTCATCTATGCGTTCACTTTGTAAACACACCCTTTATATATACAGTCTATGAAACACACAAACAGCTCATTCGACGAAAACATGGCGGAGTATTTGAGTTCGGACTCGTCAGCCGAGGAAGAAGTTTTGAGCAATGTGGAGAGATTGGATGGGGGAATTCAGCCATACAGGTTCGAGCCAAGTGGCCAGAACAGTCAGGAATCCAGGGACAGTGACGATGAGGATGAACAGCACGGTGATCTTGCTGGAGACGATCCCTTTACTCGTGCAATTGATTTCAGGTAGGGAGACCTGTACATGAATGGTGTACTTGCGATCGGTGAGTAGCCATGGACAATCCTCTTATGAACATATGTTGTCATGAGCTTGAAAAGCTTGAAAATAAACTGTTCACAGACGACTTGGATTGCACACAGGGGAATCCCCCTCTCTCTCCCTCTCCTGATAGCCTGTC
>NW_011333108.1:0-1166 GCF_000735185.1 Notothenia coriiceps | reverse complement strand
CTGAAAACAATGGGGGCCAGGACACTGAATGTGCTCTCATCCACATCTCCATTGTCCTCCTCCTCCTCCTCCTCCTCCTCGTCCTCGTCCTCCTCCTCCTCCTCCTGGTGGAGCATGAGAGGGGAGGGAAGGGGAGGAAGGGGGAGCATGGGGGGGTCTGGCTGTGTTCTCTCTGTCTGAATGCACAGACGGTTCAGTAGTAATTTGATGTGTGTCCCCGGGGACGTCTGATGGATTAAAGCTAAGCAGCTCCATTTCGCAGACCACCTGATCTCCCCGTATAAAGGCTGGCGTGATCGCTGATCTCAGCTAGTCTGACAGTCTCCCTCTCTCTGTGTGTGTCTCTCTCTCTCCCCCTCTCTCTCTGTGTCTCTCCCTCTCTCCCTGAAGCTGCTGCATCACAGGAGCTATCCAGTGCTGAACAGGAACGCCGCTATTTTTTATTTTTTTATTTTTCCGGGGGGAAGCTGGGGGAGGCAGAGAGTCTCGCACAGCGTCGCCGTCAGCCTCTGGTTTCCATTTTCTTTCTTAATCTCATGTTTTCTGGGTCTCCACGTTGAGGATTATACCCGCCGCCCGGCCGCGTGCTGCTTCCTTCCAGCGGCTCTTTCTTTTCTACTCTCATGCGTTTTTCTCCGCTCTGTGTTTTTTTTACCCATTGAAACATGCCCCGCTCATTTTTGGTGAAGAAGATCAAGCTTGATGATTTCTCTTCGTCCAACGTGTCCTCGTCCCACCACCACCACCACCACCATCACCACCTGGACGACTCCTTCACTTTCTCTCGCTCCCTCACAGACTCGGTGACCAGCCTCGGGGTCCGGCTCAGTGAAAATGGTGAGTTCAGAAATACCTCCAGTGTTTCACTTGAAACACATCGTTATGCCACCGCTCACATCCTCGTGTGTGTGTGTGTCGGGGTGCACATTTCTGTGTGAATTACTGTGAGATATGACTGATTTTTTGTGGGTATAATCCCCTCCGCTTGCACCCCACCCCCACCGCGCTGCCCCCAGACTTTTGTTTTTTGACTCCGGCAAAGCACAGACACAATCCAGGTCAGCGCCGCGGATTAGCTTATGTAAATAGGGACCCAAAACGTGTGTGTGTTCAGAGTTACGTATCTGTATCTGTGCGACTGCTGCTGCTGCTTCACACACACACAC
>NW_011333107.1:0-3947 GCF_000735185.1 Notothenia coriiceps | reverse complement strand
TCACTTCACTGGCTTCCAGTAACCGCTTGAATCCAACTTCAAGACACTGGCACTTGCGTACCATGCTGGGAATGGATCTGGTCCTTCCTACATCCAGGACATGGTTTAACCGTACTCCGCTCTGCATCTGCTAAACAGCTCGCTGCACCCGCACTGCGAGGGGGACCCAAGTTCCCATCAGCAAAAACACGTGGGTTTGCTATCCTGGCTCCAAAATGGTGGAATGAGCTCCCCATTGAAATCAGGACAGCAGAAAGCTTGCACATCTTCCGGTGCAGACTGAAAACTCATCTCTTTCGACTCCACTTCGAGCGATATAATTACTAACAAAGAATTGCTAACAAAGCACTTATAGACTAATAAAGGACTGGCTTATCTAAAGCCAGTTGAGTAGCACTTGAAATGTTTTAGCTCTATGAAACCTGATGTACTTATATGATTCTGTCTTCTTCAAGTTTGTATCTTGTTGGTCGAACGTACTTATTTTAAGTTGCTTTGGATAAAAGCCTCAGCTAGATGCACTGTAATGTAATGTGACATGTTTGGGATATACAAGGATATAACCCAAGACTCTTGCTTATTAACTGTTCATCTAAGCATATCAAGTCCCCCTAATATAAAAAGATAAGAGATGTCAAATGCATTATGTTGTACTTTGTATCCAATGTACAGAACCCATAGCTGTCCATGTGAACTACTGCAAAAGCTATTTATGTTTGTATACCTTTCTTGATATTTCCTGCTGCCCTGTGCTTTGAAGGAGACCACGATGCCTTGCTCTTCTCCCATCCTCAGGGACAGTTCATCAGGTGTCACAGAAAACATTTCCTCAGCATCACTGCACTATAGAAGGAATATAAGTGAGAGGGCAAATGTTTGAATGAGGCACGATAATGATGGGAGGAAACAAGGAGGAAGAGATGGAGAATAAAAGTAGCTAAATAGCAATGAATCCCTACTGTATGTTTCACAGTCTGAGCACAAAATGTCACAGAGGCTTACCCAAACCCCAGATCTGACTGGAAAAGTAAAGGTCAGAATTACCTTGAGTTTCAGCTGCACGTCAATGTTTCCAGCATTCTTTAATGGCAGCGTCTGTTGACTAGATTTACCCAGTAGAGCAGACAGACTGACAGTCTAGACAAAAGAAGCACACAAAGTATTTTACGGCCATCTCTACAGAGGCCAAGAAAAGCTGAACAAAGAACTAAACATGATGATACAAAAGTTAATACAAACTAAATTGCTTGTATTCATTATTGATCTAGTCATTTCATTTCCCAATGTCTTTTGACATCATATGAAACACAATCAACCCTTTTAAATGCAGTTTGAAATATCAGACCCATCACGTTAATAAAAATAAAAAGATGTAAAACAAATTCTCCATCTGCTTGCTGCTGTTTAAACATTTGGATGATACTCATTTTACAATTGCAAGATACCCTCTCTATGGCGAAGACTATCTCACAGTTAAGTTGAACTAAATAACCTATTTTAAAGTTGCGTAAGATACAGGCTTACTGCTCTTAAACAGACATATTAAGTAACTGATTAGACTTATTGTCCAAATTGGTAAGTATATTCCATGCATTTTCTTTTTTTTTGACTACTTTTTTTTCCATTATCTTTAAATATGCCTTGTTTGGGTAAAAGTGATTTCCAGTTCAATTAAATTGGCCAATGCAATTCAAGCTGGTGTATCTCATTAATCAGAGATACAAACATGCATAACAATGTGTTTGAACTGTAGTGGTGGGCAGAGATACAGTGTCAGTCAACAAAAAAAACATTGCAGTTTTACTACCTGCAGGTCTTTAGGAGCATGGACCCTTGCAGTTCCACATTTGGCCTTGAGGGGAACACTCCTGATCACATGACTAGGACCAGGAGAATCCACTTCAATGTCCACACGACCATTGTACTCATCAGCAGGACCAAGCTCTCCTGACAAGCACAGCCACACAAAGATAGGGTTAACAGAAAATATTTGGTCTGTAAGTACATTTAAAATAGTTTGTGTATGTTTCTGCTGATAGTCTTTAGTGTCATAGAACTCCAGGTGTACAATAATGAGAAATGCAAGGATGGATATTGGATCAAGTCATTGTTTTGCAAGTCACAAGTAATTCTCAAGTCTTTGCACTCAAGCCCAGAGTCAAGTCCCGATGGGCAAGTCCAAAACTTTGAAAAACAAGTCTTAAACGAGTCATTATGTGTTTTCACCAAAAAAGAATATAATATCTAAAACGTACACAAATGATTGCTTTTACACAATGTATTTATTTCTCAAACAAGTTGCCCCTGAGCTCAAAAATTAAAGAGTACCATAACACTAATACAAACAAAAACAATCAGTAAATGCATAGTTGTTCATTATTGAATTGCAGATCAAACTGCTCTTTATTCGTCATATTAATAATGTACTAATCAATTTTCTCTCTGCTGGTAAAGTAATGTGTTTTTTTCTATTTTAAGAGGGAACAGTAAGGTTGGGCTACTGTGACGGTTTGATTCAGAATTAGTTTAGTTTATAAGATCCCTGATGTTAAGTTGACCAGAATGTTTATTTCCACTGTGTACAACATGTTATAAAGGGACCCACAATCCATTTTTTTGTAAGGGATAATGTGCAGTGAGGTGGTTATTATCGGGAAAACGGTATAGGTACTTTAAGTATATTTAGATGCTAATACTTTTGTACTTTTACTTGAGTAACATTTTGAATGCAGGACTTTTAATTGTAACAGAGTATTCAAACACTCTGACTCTGGTACTTCTACTTTTATTCAAGTATAAGATCTTAAGTACTTCTCCCACCTCTGGCAATAAATACTGAGTGGGTACAACAACATTAGAACCCTGCTCTGAAAGATGTTTTCATTTTACAAATCCTGCACTCAGCTTTGCTTTCTCCAATATCATTGAAATGCAGCCAGAAGCTTCTTTTTCTGTTTTCGCTCATTTCTTGACTTTTTCCCCTACACGCTTAAAAAAAATAAAAAAAATAAAAAGTCATACAATTTGTGACCTCTGGCAGTTACTATAATAAAGTGTCATGTATCTAATCCAAATTGATTACCTGAAGTAACTGTGTACTTCTGAGGAGCCTTAAAGTGAACCCAGACCATAAAGCCCTGTGGATTCTGAAAAAAGAGAACAAAAGTGCAATTTGTCATGTTACTGATGAAGCAAATTCCACTGCTTACTAGCAGATACAGAGAATTAGAATTGTAAAACTATGTTACCCATACAGTGGGGCAAAAAAGTATTTAGTCAGCCACCAATTGTGCAAGTTCTCCCACTTAAAAAGATGAGGCCTGTAATTTTCATCCTAGGTAAACCTCAACTATGAGAGACAAAATGAGAAAAAAAAAATTCAGAAACTCACATTGTCTGATTTTTAAAGAATTTATTTGCAAATGATGGTGGAAAATAAGTATTTGGTCAATAACAAAAGTTCATCTCAATACTTTGTTATATACCCTTTGTTGGCAATGACAGAGGTCAAACGTTTTCTGCAAGTCTTCACACACACACTGTTGCTGGTATTTTGGCCCATTCCTCCATGCAGATCTCCTCTAGAGCAGTGATGTTTTGGGGCTGTCGCTGGGCAACACGGACTTTCAACTCCCTCCAAAGATTTTCTATGGGGTTGAGATCTGGAGACTGGCTAGGCCACTCCAGGACCTTGAAATGCTTCTTACGAAGCCACTCCTTCGTTGCCCGGGCGGTGTGTTTGGGATCATTGTCATGCTGAAAGACCCAGCCACGTTTAATCTTCAATGCCCTTGCTGATGGAAGGAGGTTGTCACTCAAAATCTCAAGATACATGGCCCCATTCATTCTTTCCTTTACACGGATCAGTCGTCCTGGTCCCTTGCAGAAAAACAGCCCCAAACCATGATGTTTCCACCCCCATGTTTCACAGTAGGTATGGTGTTCTT
>NW_011333106.1:0-2372 GCF_000735185.1 Notothenia coriiceps | reverse complement strand
CGGGGTCACTGCCGGTGGTTGAGACGGTGGGGTCTTTGGCGACTAGTCTTATGGCCCAATGTATATTACTTAGGTGCTTCAGGAGATTGGCTTTGCTGTTTTTCGATGTGGACAATGCTTTCTGTCCTGCACACAGTTTACATTTTACCGTAAGCTTTTTTGCGTCCTTTATCCCCACAAATTGAAAATAGTGGTTATATTTCCAAGTTGTAAATGCGCTGCTGCTCTCGCTGATACTTGCATCTGCCATTGTGTGTGTGTGTGCTGGTGGTGAGCGTTGCCGTGTGTGTGTGTTAGCATTAGCAAGTGTGAGTGTGAGTATTTTCCCCATAAGGCAAGACCCGCCCAACTCTGTCTCTGATTGGCTTACCCTGAAATGTTACCCCGCGTTAACCAATCATCACTCCTCTCTGGTTACTTTCACTTTTCCAAGGTGCTGTGAGAGGACATCGCTGTATTCGCCTGTAAGTTACATCCGCAGAGAGATTCAGTTCAGTTCCATCACATAAAGTAACCCATTTAAATCACAGTAACTATAACGGCGTTACTTAATGGGAATAGGTAACTAGTAACGCTAGTAGTTACCGCAAAAAGTAGTTGCGTTACAGTAACGCGTTACTTTGTAACAATACTTTGTAACGCGTTAGTCCCAACACTGCTCCAGACAGATGTGGTTCATCAGCTAATGGTCCTGGCGAGGTAATCAATTCGGTCTGCCAGACAGCCACAGACAGTCTAAAACTTTCCCATCATGCTGCTCTTAACCTTCAAGTGGCTCCAACTCACTCCCTCAAAACGCTGGCTCCATTAAGCCCCTTGCCTGCTTGTTTTTCTTCTTGCACCCCAAAGGCAGAGTCAGTGATGAAAAACATATGGGAATATTGTGTGTTCAACTTCATCCATCTGTCCTGCCAACACACATCTTGTTAAACCTAGACAAGGATCATGTTTGAAGATTTTCTTTCCTCACAGCAGATTTATTTCAACAGGAATAGATAAGACAAAAAGAAAAGAAAAAATACATTTCACATAACATTATGATCACTTTTTTCTGTGGTGCTGGACCGGCACTTAACTGAGGAAGGGTGAGGTGACTCCCCACACACACACACCTTTCCCTCTTCACACTATACCAGCTGTTGCTTTCTCCAGACTCCGTTCTCCATTCATTATTCAGTTCTAAAAGCCAGGGAACCATGAAGCCACACAAACAAACAAACAAACAAACAAACAAACAAACACAAACACATACACACACACACACACACACACACACACACACACACACACACACAGCTGACTGATACCAGGGCCTGTTGGTTCGGAATTGGTTCAACTTCCTTATAACCAGGGTGAGTGAAGACACCTCCCACATTCAACTTCTCCAGTTCAGACTCCAGCTGGGCCCCCTGTGATTACTGTTGTTCTGTTTGGAGCATTGTTAATAAAAGAGCAAATATTTGAATGTTAAAATGACGCAGATGCTTTTTGTCTGCAGTAGCTGAAGCTTGTCAGATCGTACAATTCAGAGCTAACAAAGCAACCGCCTGGTCTCCCACAGACTGCAATTCTAAATATGCAGATCTTCAGGGGGCTCTCGGCTGAGTCAGACTCTGCCACACTGAAGGCCAACAAGACAGGAGGGGTCACATGCAGTTCATGCTTCAGCTGGAGGTACAGAAACTCAAATAAGGCAAAGCTGAGGTGCTGAAAGGCATTCCTCTGCCAGGTCGACCTGTCCTCAGCAGCATCAGCAACACTGAGCAAATAACAAGTCCCAAAATCACTTTCCACTATCAACAGTAATATGAGTTAGTTAGGACCAGCTACAACATTATATAATGTAAACAATAATTTAACACTCACACACAAAGAGGAGGGTTTTTCTTAAATAGTTCTCATTTTCTTCTCCTGAGATGTACATTCTTTTATTGGCCTAAAGGTGTAGATATTTCACGTACAGTAAAACAGGCTCATCCAATCACAGAAAGGGATGTCACCTAAACCCTTACTCAGATATCAGCCAAAAAGGAACATGACAACATGTTCTTTTTAGATGATCACCTCACTGTTTTTACCTGTCCATGTTTCACAGAAGCTAACAGTACACAGAGCGTAAAGGTAAGTGCTTTCTTGGACATATTCACAGTTCAGTCAGAAAATTCACGTGTTTCTTTAAAATGTTTATTAGAAGCAGCATATAGTTGTGTTTGGCATCTAGGCTCGGGTCTCATCACTCCACAGATATACATAGCACGATGAGTGATGATTAAATAACTAACCCCCAAAACTGCGTGGAGATTAGATACTATCCCCCAAAACTGTGTGAGCCTGACGCTGGTGATGTAAGTCTGATAAGTAGAGGGCCTGGA
>NW_011333105.1:0-2906 GCF_000735185.1 Notothenia coriiceps | reverse complement strand
TAAAATATTGATGTGTTCAAATGCTCTTCAAAACACAACTGAAAGTCCATGAAACTTGTCTTTCTGTATTTGTGAATGAAGCGCCATCTCCTGGTTAAAACCTGAAATAGAAAATCTGGCAACGCCCTCTTGGAAAATAGTGGGAGGGCTTAACATTCCTCTATACTGGTTTTAGGCAGGTCGTAGGCAGGAAGCTGTAAACTGGAGTCTGAAATGCAGTGCTACATCTGTAGTTTACATGATTACACAAATTATTTGTTTGAAACTTATGGTTATATTTTTTTTAATTACATTTATTTTGCTTGACTCAGTTTTTTTTCTCTTAAACTCTTAGTTTTGCTTTATTCTGAGAAAGTGTTGTTTTGTCTTTATGAAACAAAACTAATCCCATACATAACGTTAGCATTTTGCTTCTGGCGATTAGATTTATGATTTGAAAATTATAAAGGTAGGGTAGACATGTGCAGATTATCCGGCTGAACAAAATGTGCATTTATCAAACAGGTTCTTCTTCCACAGACCTTATTTCAAGCTATTTTCCAAAATCCTATGTGGAAATCCCATTGCTTTTTTGTCGAGGGAACCCATGCGCAGTTTACTTCCGGGTAAACACGTCATCCCTGCACCACTCTATATGGAGGATTAAAACCAAGCGGACACAGTTGTGGATGGCTTTCTCTTTCTGGCCAGCAACTTAATCCTATCACAGTCTAAAGAAATGGTTTCCGATGTCCTTGAACCATTTAGGAAAAGCTAACCATGAATGACTCCAAATCGTAACTGACTAATCTTATGCCTTCTGACTTTAAATCCTTATGTAGTAACATACTGTTAAAAATAGATGTGTGTCATGCTTTTTCAAACATGTTACATCTAATAAAGGCATGTTACAAACGTGTTTATATTGAACCTTTAACATTTCTGACTTTAAAGATGATGGAATGCCCCCGTTCTAGCTCTAAAGACTTAATATGACAATGAGGATATAGCGATTATACTTTCTGACAAGCAGTTTAGAATTGGTTCGACAGAGGCTTTGGAAATAGAGGGCTACAAACAGATAACTGATTTGGGAGTAACTGTGATAGAGGAAATTGCGCAGACTGAATAAAATGCATAATAAATGAGTTTAGTGGTTAGGGGGTAAGCACAGGGAGAATGTGGCATTAACCGAAGGAGAAATCCAAGGTGAGACAGTTGTTCTTTAGCTGTTGCCTCATTAGTGAGACGGGAAGTAGCAGTAAGTTCATCCATCCATACATTTTTGCAACTTGATGCAAGAGCATCTCTTGCATTGAATAATAATAGGAAGAAATTAGCTATCTTTTAGCTTTTGGATGATCTGGTGACGTGTCTGGTCAATTCTATAATGGGGAATTACAAACTCTCTGAGCTACTGTCAGACTATCCAATTCTGCTGATTACTTTTAGATCTAATTGGCCTTGCTAGATAATGTTGCTTTCTATCCCTCATTAAAACCTTACTTTATCAGAAAGTTTTTCTGAATACTTAATATGTTTCTCGTGGTTTAACATTTCCACATTGCAGTTGTATGTTCTTTTCTCCTTTGGGGTGAAATAGCGATGTTTGCATTTGCCTTTGTTTTAATTGAGTTATTTCCCAAGTGAAGCACTTTTTAACTTTATGAAAAGGTTGCCTTTTTTCTCCTCGACTAAGCCCTGTACCCTGACATTCAGAGTGTTTTATCTATTTTATTATTAATTCCAGTCAAATGTTTTTTGTTTGTATTTTGTGGTGGATCAGCTATCAAGGGACATTCTAACAGGTGTGCCTCTTGATGTGCTCTGAGCAGGGAGGGGCTGGTCTCTGCTAAGATGTGTGAAGATAGGGTCAATATATTTATGAAGTAAATTCTATTGTGTATAGTTTTATGTGCTCACTGGTATATAAAGATAGCCCTATGATTTAGATATCAGCAGTAACTTAGCAATATTGTAATAGAGGTACGGTCGTTATTCTGTGTGATTTGGATGCTAGCTTGGTTAAGCTCCCCCTATGCTTACCAGGGCAGGTGGTACATTCAATTTAGGAGAGAAAGTTAAATGCCATTTGCTGGAATTGAGCGTGAGAGAGTAGATTAACAGGTTGCCATGAGGCTGAAGGTTTCCTTTGGTAGTGTTATTTTTCTTCAGTCTTATTTAGCTTTTTGGTTTTGTTGTTTCCTCGCTTTTATTTTATCCAGTTGTGTCAGTATACATTTTGATAATAAGTGCAATTTCTTTTTTCACTACTACTGCTTCCAGACCTGGGGCCGTATTCACAAAGCATTTTATCTTACCGCTAGGAGTGCTCCTAACTCGCGCTAAAACATTTTACATAGGAGTTTTTTCTAAAAAGTTATTCACAAAGCCGCTGAGACCTACTCATACTAAGGATAAATCACTAAGAGTGAACTAAGAGTGACGCGCCGTTGCTATGGATGACGTCGAATCTCGTGCATGAGTTTAGAAGCGGTCAGTACGGTGATTGGTTGTTCAGAGTAGGCGGTCTCTGTGAAACTCATCCGCAACATCCCACAAACGAGCCCACTAAATCACCGAAAAACAAGGAAATAGCCTAGGCTATTAATGTATTCCTATCAAATAGTTATGGACAGTGCAGTTAGCAGAATACACACATGATGACAAGTTTGTGCAGACCACGATAATGACGTTGTATATGCACGTTAAAGAGAGAGAGCAAACAAAAAAGAAAAAGAAAATTGCATTAAATCGAGGAGGCAATTAAAAGCACCCTGCAAACTATTATCCAATGAGCATATTTCCAGCACTTAAACACTTTCAATAACAGCCCATACCGCCGTTCAAGTCCCCCTATCATGATGAATGAAAACAATCTGCGTGTTGATGGAATGTACTCTCTTTCTATTGACGAACACGTCCTC
>NW_011333104.1:0-4247 GCF_000735185.1 Notothenia coriiceps | reverse complement strand
GCACATGCAGGTAGACCAGCCAGGAGGGAGTCGCAGTAGTCTAGGCGTGAGATGACGAGAGCCTGGACCAGAACCTGCGTTGCTTTCTGGGTAAGGAGGGGACCTATCCTCCTGATGTTTTAAAGAGTGTATCTGCAGCAGCGGGTTGTATCAGCAATGTTTGCAGTGAAGGACAGGTTGTTATCTAGGGTCACACCCAGATTCCTTGCAGTCTGAGTCGGGGAAACAACAGAGGTGCCGATGTTGATTGTTAGGTCAAGAGTGGGACAATCCTTTCCCGGAAGGAAAAGCAGTTCAGTCTTGTCAAGGTTGAGCTTGAGGTGGTGAGCAGACATCCACCGAGAGATGTCTGCTAGGCAAGCAGAGATGCGTGCGACGACCTGGGTCTCTGAGCGGGGAAAGGACAGAATTAGTTGGGTGTCGTCAGCGTAGCAGTGATATGAAAAACCATGTGGGCTAATGACAGACCCGAGCGAGTTTGTATTGTAAAAGAAGCAGAAAGGCAGAACTTTAATATCTGATTATTTATCGCAAGTAACATTGTCAATATTCAATGTTCACATATGTTTCTAAAATCATCAAGCCCTACTTTTCAATCACCAAATATCTGCAAACCAATGACACCCATCAGACTCGGCAGTACCGAGTATTCAGTTTCCATTAGTAAGTGTAATCATGTCGGCATAATTTATTATCTTTTGCCATTAAAAGGTTATTCACTGGGGAAGCTGGATTTCTGATTGGCCAAAGCATAAATGTCACGCTGCATTCGACCATTCCAACCTCTACGTTAGCTTCAGAGCTTTGCTGCTGCTGACACACACATAACCATCTAACTCCCTCTCACTCTGCCAGGCCAGATTAAAACACACTCACACACACTGCCGCAACTACCTTTTAATCTTGAGTACTTTATGGCTCCATAAATCCATGCATAATACACACACACACATCTCTGGCTGACTGTCTGTGTGTGTGAAGGCAGGGGATTTATGGCGCACTCTTTAAACAGATATCTGTAACAACACCATCTGTCTGAGGCTATGAAGCTCTGCAGCCGCTTCATTCATTCAGGCGTCACACCCTCAAGTGGTTTTAGTACCACAGCTGTGTGAGCCACATTTTGCAGGTGATCCAAACCTGTAATGTACTTATATATTTATTCAAAACTGCAGAACATAAAGCAGATATAATCTTTATTTTTGATATATGTATTAAATTAAATTAAGTAGACATAGAGATTACATTACGCTGTGTAAAGCGCACATATTTTCTATATAGTATGTCTATTTTATTTATATGTATAGTAAGTCTTTATATTTTAAACGCACACTTTATCTTTAATTTTATCAGCACCACGTCGCTATTATTTATTTATATGTAACATTTTAGCAAGTTTTTATATTGTCCTGTTCCTGTAAGCCAGTACAACGAAATGTCGTTTTAATAGTACACTCTGTGTCTTGTTGAAATGACAATGAAGTATGTCTATCTCTGTCTATCTAAATGATTATGTGTTGTACAGCTCTTTAGGTTTATGGGACTTAACAGTTAGTTTTTTAGCTTATTGTTTTTCCGTCCAGCCTGCAACAATTCTGTTCTGTTTTACTTTCACCACTGTCATAGTGTTGTTTTCAGAAAATGAAGGCATAAAAAGCCCGTTTACCCTACCTGCTCAGCAGCAGAGACACAGTTAAAGACTAGCCGGGACACTTAGTGGGACAATTAGCAGCTAAAGAGACGGATATTTCCCTCTGGAGTTTGTAGAGACCAAAAACTGAGCTAAAAGAGAATGATTATCAGACTCACTTTCATCAGGTGGATACAGACATATAAAGATATAAAATGATTTACAATGTTACTCCATAACTAGTGGATGTACTCTTAGTAACTGATTGCCAACAAGGTGTCTCACTAAGCTTAATAGATAACACTTTGTCACAGACAAACAAGTGTTCATGTGATCATGCCAGGTAGCTGAGAGTTGGCAAAAGGTCAGGTATGATGGAACAGATATATCCTTAGAGAGTCACTGTGTACCAGATATTCAAACTGCTTGATCCAAATGGTGATCAAAGAGATAATAAAAGTGTGCAGACAGTTCTTTTGTTTAGTCGAAGCAAAGCGGAAGCAGCTGTTTCCCCCCCAAAATCTTTTTATTTTCCCTTGCAGTCACTCATTGAAATATTTCCCGGCTTTTCATTCACTTTGTTTCATCTTATTTGGAATTGGAGATGGTTGATTTAGACTGAGTTCAAGGGGTTTGAGGTCAACAAGCTCGATAGAGAAAGTCCCTGAAGTCTTTGTATATTCAGTTATTTTGTTGAAAATTCAACAACAATATTATTTGCCACTGTTTTGATAGTTCTTACAATCATAATCATTGGGAGTCATTTGAATTAATATGTGTGGACAGGAGTGTGTGTGCGATCACGCATCACAAGTTTCAGCATCCTGGGTACTTAACCCTTCTCTTGCTTAGGTCTCCTTCCCATACTATCTTTGGTCAAAATTGACTGCACAGCTTATCTCTGGAACCCCTTATCCAATTTTGACGGTTGATATCTCATTTGAACAGTCAAAGCAAGTATAATCAAGGGGTGGCAGAGAGAATGACACCAGGGGTGAATTTCATGTTATAATTTTGCAGTAAGTTCAAAGATAGTGCTTACTGTACATTATAAAAATGCTTGCCATGTAGGCTGTGTTTACTGGAGATGGATTTGCTTTAGTTTCCTGGTCTGTTGACGGTTGGTCAGGCTCATTGTCTGGATCGCAGTTGTCTTCCATTTGTGAGACATCGTCCTCTGGTTCAAAACATTTGTCCAGAGCCTCTCTGACAGAAAATCGCCTAATCGGTCGCCTACTCATTGTGTCAATGAATCAAATGTGAGCGAGGCACAAATATAACTGCATGAGAGACAGTAAGGGAGGGGCATTTACTGCGAGAAAGTGAGAGGTAACCCTTCTCGAGGTGTGTGCGTGTGTGTGTGCGTGTGTGTGTGTGTTGCGAGAAAGTGAGAGATTCCCGTAATTTAGAGTCAATTGTTTTGTCTGGAATGTGTGTTGGGACATAAACAAACACAGGAAGTGTGTGTGTGTGTGTGTGTGTGTGTGTGTCCTGATTAATTCTCCTTCACGCGTCTCCATATCCCCATTTTTTTTTTACCGCAACCCAGTACTTTTCCAAGACCACGTCTCGACCTCGCCCCACTGTCCCTCCCACTTCATTAGCTCACCTCTGCTCCTCATCTCATTCCCAATCAAGCCTGTCATAAGCCTCATGCTTACACACTCACTGCCTGATTGTTCTTCGCCACTCATTCAAGACTCTCCTGCACTTTTTTACAGACTGATCTCCTGCACTTTTTTACAGACTGATTTCCTCTGTCTGCCTCTGACTTGCCTGTTTCATCTGAATTCCCGGTAAACCTAGCTTTGTGTCCCCCAACTTGAGATATGCTTCTGCGTCCTTTGTTCCTATCTGTGGCTGATGGTGTTTCCTGATCACCTTTTGCCTGGACCATGCTCGTTTGGACTTGGTATACTTTCCTTGTTACTTTGGCTACCTGCCCTGTACCTGCAGAGTTTGATATTAAACACAATTCCAACCGTTCTTGGTTTTCTGATTGTTGCATTTGGGTCCAAACACTATCGTTTTTGGTGTGGACCGCTCTTTAGTGTGGTTTGATTTGTCTTTTCTGGTTAAAAACATAACCATTTTGTCAAGATGTTGGCTGTCGGTGAGACAAAACAAGTAAAGTAAATGTTAAGGCATAACCTCAGGCTTTTTCAGTATTTTAAGAAATGTTATAGTACAAACACTGAGAGCTGACAGTGTTCATATGTTTCTATCCACAGAGGACATGAGGGGAAACGTAAAGGCAGCAGCCCGTTTCTAAGCAACGATCACATCAACACAGCGTGCAACAGCGCACACACCATGAGCTACAAGGTAACATCTCCACTGTTCACCACACTCAACACAGTGCTCGGGCAAGCATTCACATGCTACACTGAAGTAAAACTACTAGTATCACACAGTGAAAATGCTCCTAACAAAAAATCCTTCAAGCATTAACCATGAATAACATCACAATGTATTTAAAGGGGCCCTGTTATGTTCAATTTCAGGTACATATTTGTATTTTGTGCCTCTACTGTGACATTTTTCTGCTCCCATTGGTTAGGTTAGCTCTGTTGTGATTGGTCAACAGCTTAGAGATGTCCCACCTCTTAGCTTATCC
>NW_011333103.1:0-1858 GCF_000735185.1 Notothenia coriiceps | reverse complement strand
AGAAAATACAGTTGTACACCTCTCTTTGTGTGTCTTTATTATGACGTAACGACTAGTCGACTACTATTTTGAAAAACGTGTCGACTAGTAAATATTGGTAGTTGTGAAACCCCTAGTGTGTGTGTGTGTGTGTGTGTTAGTTTTACCACTAGAGGTCAGCAGAGACATACAGATAAAAACAGAGTGTCAGTAGACGCTCTGCACAGGATCTCTATAAATGAACAACCACACCTGGTTACAGTGAGGGAGTTTACTGCAGGAGTGTGTTCACATTTTAAATACATGACACTGAGATGTTTACAGCACTTGTGCACGGACTTAAGAAGAGTGAAAGCAAATCCTCTGAAGATGTTTCCTAACAGTTGATTTAAAGAGGTTTCTTATAAGAGATAACAAAGTGTGTGTGAAGCCATCCCTTGAGTCGAAAGCAGAATTAGCTTCGAGTCCTTTGACATTACAGATACATCTACACTTACAATATATAAATCATTTACTGCTATCAACAATTAGTTTTTACTGTCACTATATAATTTCATTAAATGTAAATGATGAAGCGAAGGCAGTTTTAATTGGACTTCAGGTGAAACTCTTTTCAAGTGTTTTGGGCTGAATCCAAGTCTTCAGTCTGAGCAGTTTTACTCACAGTGGCTTCATTTATTAAACATGTAAAGGCATTTCCCCAAAACTAGAGACTGAGAGTGAGATGTGGAAATTAGAGTCCAAGGTTTTTACAGATGTGGATATCGCTCTGTATCGCTCCATACATCAGAAAGTACTGCCATCAAAAATCATTTTCTGCATGTTTTTAGTGATAACGTGTGTTTTAATGAGTCTGAAATAAAGACGTAACAATCTGACAATTATTTTAAATATTTAGACAAAAAACTATATTTTCATGGAAGTAGGGTGAATTAAATTAGAACATTCTACAGAAATAAGTTGTAATTTTATGGAGGAAGAACGTCATAATCATCCAACTGAACGTCAAACATCTCAGAGAATATTTTTAACGCAATGTGTAGCGATATTAAGGAGTAAGGTCAACATTATGGGAGAAAAAAGTCAAAATGCACAAAATTTGGGACGTTTGATGTATTAGCGAAATACTCAGAAACTGGACTGGAATAAAATGATGTTCTTTAAAGGAAAAGTCAGAGTCGCCTGTTTTTCCTCAGGACACTCAGGGCCTTCAACGTCTGCAGATGTTTTGTGACTCGGGGGTCTCCAGTGGTCTCCATGTATAACTCCTCACCCTTCCTTAAAGAGAACACAGCACTATGTGCAATATAGATATCATCATTACAGACACCTCCTACTTCCTGCTTCATATCACGATTAATAACAATGTGCAATATTTAACTAGCAAATCCGTTTTCTGCCACTACGTATTTTTTCAATATTCAGTCCTGCTACTGGTCAGATGTTTCCATTCATTATGTTTCTCGTAGTTCTTTTCACAGCTCTGTTAGTGTACACTTGTATTATTATGTTGCTGGGTTTAATGTCTCTTTGTTTCTCTGGCACGCAATCTCTAAATAAACCTTATTGTATTTTTCACATCTCAATTATTTTTGAATATTCTCAGCCACTGTGACACACAGACTGTTAATCCAGGGAGTACTGAGTGCAAAAAATGTGACGTCAATCTTCCAGAATAACACCTGAAGGCCTTTGGTAAATGATGTCCTGAAAATGTAGAAAGTAAAAAAGCAATGATGAAATGAATCGATGTTTTCCGTAACAGAGTTTTCTCCAGAGTCCGGATTTGAAGTGAGAACATTGGTTATGAATTACCCCCAGCAGACTCACTGACACACATTTGAGATGTGTAAATTATGTTTGATAATTAAATCCAGAT
>NW_011333102.1:0-2037 GCF_000735185.1 Notothenia coriiceps | reverse complement strand
CAACAAAAGTGGGCTCTCTCAATTTCATATACGTTCAGCTTATTTGACCATGGTTAAGCTACTGACAAATTAAACATTACACTTGCTTCATTTTAAGAAGGTATTATTCCTCTGCTTCCAATAGCAGGCTTTTAATTATTATTATTTTTCGTTTATTCTTGTAGTTTCACTGAAACAACATTCACAAAAAATAAAATTATTTAAGAATACAACTTATTGTTTTTTAATAGCTCCGTTTTCATTAAAAATGAAAGGGTTTAAGAAGGGTTGACAAAGAAAAGATAACAATTTACTGTATAGCTGATTGTAATCATGCGCGGATAATATAGTTAACTTTTATTATATATGCAACATTCAGAGTCTATGGTCATCCCAAGCAAACATGGAGGTGGCTAATCGGAAATGCCACACGTGCTAAAAGCATTAACAGTTCTAAAAACGGCCACCAATTATGTATCTAATATATCATATTCCAATCACTTGTATACAGACTCTTATTGCACTATTTGTTTTGTATTTACTTTTTTCATTTTTTCAACTTTATTGTGTTGCACTGTTATTGGAGCCTGTGACCTAAGATTTTCATCTACATAACTACACTGTAGCTATGTACGTATGACTAATAAATGCCTTGAACCTTGAGTGCTAAGTCTACAATGCTAACCTAAGGGGGAACAACATTCTGGCCGATTTTCCTGTAAATATATTATAAAGTCAAGGACCAAATGCGTCACTGAGCTCCATCCAGAGTCACATCGTATAGTGACAATCATCCAAACCGACCACGATGCAGTGCAAACATGTTCATATCATAGGGGACGATCATAGGACTATGTAACTCAGCAGCAAACATTCCAGATGAGAGATGAATTATGGGAAGGAGGTTTCAAAGCTGGAAAGGAAAAGACATTTATAGCTCTATCATGGAAATGGATTTCACTATTCATTACCCCGAGGACTGATGACATGACTTTTAATGCTGAATCATTGCACCCTGACTTATCCTATCCATCTTGCCTCTCGATACTGAACGGCAATGAGACATCTTGCAACACAGCATCTTCGTCATACTTAGTTTACACGGTAACAGTATGAGAACTTATTAGCTGCTTTTTGACAGCTTAACTTTCAGACGGCAGCGTTGACCTGCCAGAAAAAATCTGCTGTAATAAATTATTGTTAAAACCACTTAATCTCGGTTTTACTAATTCAGTGTTACATTTGTGAGCTCTTTCAGGAAATGTATTCCAGTCAACCCATTTTTTTTAAAACTGAGACCCTTATCCTAAATGTGTTGGTAAGTGAAAGGTCGTTGTGAGCTGAAAACACCCAGAAAGGTTGGTGTGGAAGTGACAGATGGATCTGACAGGGAATCACACCTGGTGGCTGTGGAAAGAGGAGGAGGGTAGGCGCAAACATCCCACAAAGGGACACCAAGAGGACGTTGAAGATAAGATAAAGGAGACAGGAGAAATGGAAAAAGGTGAGAGGAAGATTTGTGGGCGTCAAGAACGGCAACATAAGACGGACTGCTTCACATCCCCTTCACAAGGCCACGTTAGATCGAAAGCGGGGTCTGTGACAGCTCTGTGGGCATTGAATGCGCTCTTGTCAAACCCAGCTGTACCTATCTCTTCTCAAAGTCAACACACACACACACGTTTGTAAAAGTGTTCTATTCTTAAAATAAAATGTGTGTATATAAAAAGGGGTGTAATATTAATGTGTAACAAATGTGTATATTGTTTTTAAAGTTACCCATTTGATGGTGTCATGCAAGTCCCCCCCACTTTTTGAAATGATTAGTTTAGACCCCCCCCAACTTTTACCATGTGGAAAGTCCGTGAATCGGTCTATCCACTCGCCGCACTTTGTAGAGCGCTGTGTCAGTGCTTCACTATCAAATCCATTCCACTTGCTTATTGAGAGAATGCCCAAATCAATGAAACTCCGTACCATGTTTTCACTGGTACTTTGTACCAAGGCAGATTCTCCCATAGCGCGTGCATGTTCAAGGAGTGTTGTCATAGTTGGACA
>NW_011333101.1:0-6101 GCF_000735185.1 Notothenia coriiceps | reverse complement strand
ATCAGAGACAGGCTCTGTATATATCTGAGACCTATAATATATTGATGAAAAGCAGTAGAATAGGGGACCTTTAATATGTATTATAATTATTAATTGTTAGTAAAATAAATGTAATAAAACAACAAAATTCCATCACAATCACTTTTAATTAGTGAAATACTGAAAACCAGACTACAATATTAATATGCATGAAAAAAGATCATTTGTTTCACGGCTTTATTCGCTCACATTCACTTTTAAACTCTGAACCATCAAACACTGACACATTTTTTGTGACAGACAACTCATCGGAGTCATCATGCCTCCAGTCCAAATCGTGTCTCAAGTCATTTAACAATATTTTAAAGGAGACCTATCATGCTATATTTAAATGATATATTGTAGGGCCATACCTATATAAGGTATATTTATACGTTTCTGTTTTCAAAATACCAAACAGATCATGCATTTTAGCCATGCCTCATTTCGCTGCTGTTCTCCAGCCCTGTTTTCGCAGGGGGCTGATTCTGTGAGCTGCAGCTGACCACGCCCCCCTGCAGGAGAGGGGAGCGTGCTCTGATCAAGTCAGAAGAGGGGGAGAAAAATAGATCTCCGTCCTCCGTGTTTCATTATATTATTATATAGAGTCGTTATTCATTTGTTTTAAAGCTCAATAAATAACAAAGAAGACCTTTGACCGGCACTTTTTTTATTTTGTCCGGAAGATTTCAACTTTAACGGACATCAACTGAAACTCTGCCGCACGGTCCCCTCGTTCCTTGGAAGAGGCGGAGAGGTGGGTGTTTGTCATCTGCTGGTGGACTAACCAGAGAGAATTAAAGTGCTTGCATCGACGGGGAGGGATTGAATTACAGCAGCGGGAGCAAACGCTTGAAGGGCAACCATGCGCAGGAAGTCCTCTTCGCTGCTTTTGTGGCAGACTACAGCGCCACTTACAGGCCTGGTATAAGTACTACAGCGTCTCCAGCGCTTTCGAGCGGCAATGGCCGGCCGTGGCCCAACCCCACATTCCCCTGATAGGTGGAGAGTTGGCCCAATAGCCGTAGCGCAGCTTTAATGACGTCACAGAAGTGTTCAAATCTGGATCAGTCTGTATCAGATCCGTTGCAGCCCCTTTTTAAAAGATTTGGGTATGGAGGAAAATAGAGAGGGTTGTGTTTTCTGACACTTGGTGAGTTCCCTGGAACACCGGGGACACATGTTCATGTATACAAGACATACAAAAGTGCATTTTGCATGATAGGTCCCCTTTAAGTTAAGTTACCAGACACCAAATCAGAGACTCTTCCGTCATCTCTGCTAAAAATGAATAATTAAGTAGACACTTTAACGGAATAGACAACTCTTAAGTGATTACATTTCCTTAAAGTCACGTTACGAGGGATCCAAACAGTGACCTCGAACCTCTTTAAACCTTGAGTTAAAGTTTGAACCAAAACTTTATCCAGCTCCCAAACGTTCCTTTCCACTGAAGCTGGTGAGTAATAAGTGGGGTCAAACACAGACACATCTGAAGCAGGATGATTTGTCTTTGCCAGGATTCCTAAAACAAGCCGTAATTAAACTCCGGATGGTTTTTGGCACAGGTTTCTTTCTGAATGTCTTCCAGCAGAAGCCCACTCTCCACACCTCCCCCTCTTCTCCTTGAAACCCTCTCCTCTCCTGCTTCATCTTCCCATCGATCAGACCTGCGCTGACACTCTGTTTCTCTCCTTTAATGATTAGTGTTCCTCCAACAGAACAAACATGCAGCAGTTTGCCCGGCCTGGATCCGTCCCACAGAACAGCCGACTCAGATATTCACGGCTCTCAGACTAAAGATCCACACACATGCTGCATTGGTCTGCCTCCAGCATACCAAACACACGTGAAATCACACACACAGCAATATTCAGTTTCTTTATGCAGTTTCTTTCTCCTCCGTCGTCTAGTGCCGCATCGATGGATCATCTAATTTATTCTCTATGTGAATCGATTAAGAGCCAAAATGAAAATCTGGCTTTGCAAGTTTTGCCCAAAATTTCACTTTGTTTATTTTCCAGTGAGCAATAATCCCTTAGATTGGCTGATGAGAGTCCGTAATTGTTCATTCTGTGGTCCATAGTGAAGCCAGCTTTGTATGGTCAGCTGATCAGGGTGGGTGGGGGAGGGGGGGACAATTAATTTAATTGATCGAGTCAATTGACAGAGAAATAATCGGCAAGTGTTTTGATGAACGACTTGTCCTTAAAGTCAGTCTTTCTGCAAGAATGTCAGATAATGCAGTTTTCAGCCTCTCAAATATAGAGATTTCCTGCTTTTCTCAGTTTTGTATCCTATTATTACATCAGAAATATGAAGATGTCGGTTTATAGGAAACGTTACGGGTCATAAGTCCAGTTTTGAGTTATTTGTACTTTAAAGTATTTTCTATTTTACTTCTAACACACTTCAGTTCAGAGGTACATGGTGTACTTTCCCTCTACTACATGTATTTAATACCTTTAGTTACTTCTCAGATGTGGATGAATGGTGTGAAATCTAATCAAGTGTTAAATCAGACTTTAGTTCCACCTGGAGTAAATCCACCAGCTACCCTGCAGTATACAAAGTCATTCAGACTAGCTGCACCTTTACCAGCTTTGAGAACACTTTCATGATCAATCATTATAAAACATATCATATCTATTATTCTGAAATGGACCAATCTGCACAATGACTACTTTTACTGTCGCTACTTTCACTATATTTTGATGAGAATACTTTTCTACTTATTCCTACACTCTGGGTACTTCTACTTTTACTCAAGTACAAGATCTGAGTACTTCTACTTTTACTCAAGTACAAGATCTGAGTACTTCTACTTTTACTCAAACACAAGATCTGAGTACTTCTACTTTTACTCAAGCACAAGATCTGAGTACTTCTACTTTTACTCAAGTACAAGATCTGAGTACTTCTACTTTTACTCAAGTACAAGATCTGAGTACTTCTACTTTTACTCAAGTACAAGATCTGAGTACTTCTACTTTTACTCAAACACAAGATCTGAGTACTTCTACTTTTACTCGAGTACTAGATCTGAGTACTTCTCCCACCTCCGTTTGGGAACCATAAACAAACAACAAATCAAAAGAAGTCTGGGTTACATTACACACAATGTTTTGGCACAAATCAGTCCCAACAATTCTTGTGTACAAGTAAACACATAAAACCAAAGCTCTGGATGGATTTCTGTCTCTTGTCCTCGCCACACATCTGGTCCTTTGCAGATCTCCTGAGACGGTGTATTATAAGATGTGAACACGGGGAATGAAAGAGGAAGGACACAGGGTCAAGCGGCCCCAAAGGAGGCAGAGCAGAACGCTTTGAAGTGCCTATGATTGCAAATTAAACAACAACACGCAAGGAGTCATGTTTTTCAAGGGTCATTTTTTCAACCATACAAATAATAATCATTTTTTGTTTTTGTTTCTTTCCGTTAACTGTCAAAAGGGAACTAAGTTTTTATTTTTACGTTTTTGTGTTTCTCTTACGATACTGTTATGTTTGGCTGTGAATAAGAACATATGAATATCTATTTCTATTTGTTTTGAGAAAGGGGCCGGTCATATAAGATGATGTTATTCTCCCTGCTGCTTCTCGGGTACGATGTGTTTATAGAGACATGTTTTGTAAATAATTGTTATACATTAAGTTGAGCATACCGTGAACGGAACAAATACAACTGAAATGAAATAAACAACAACTCCTGCAGTGAAATAAAAACCTCTACAATTATCTCCGAGTTTTCTGAGTGCTACTCAGTCATTTACCTCCTGCTCAAACTAAAAGCTTCCTGTAGCAGCATCCGTCCTCTGAGACTTTCTAAATCCATCTCCTCTCTCTGAGTCTTATCCCCCCCCTCCCCCCAGCTCTCCCCTGACCCCCCTCTGAGGCAGGGGGGCAGCTGGCCTCTCTCCAGGTTTGCCGCTGGCCTGATGTAACCCGTCAGGCAGCAAACTCATTTAAAACTCAGCAGAGGAACACACACCCCTCAGTCCACGTCCCTGCAGGACACACACTACTTAAGGTCTCATGGGGAGAGGCGGAATATAAAAGTGCGGCATCTGAGATAGTGTGTGTCATATAGGTTTGTCATGTATATTGGTAGACATCTGTGATATAGGGGGTTACGATAAACATATTGACTAACTTTATGCAAGGCATTCAATTCAAGGAATACATCATGTGTAAAGAACACAGCCATATGCATACAATGTAAAAGAAAATGTACGCAATCAGAAAAGTCTGATCTGCATTTATATCCATCAAGAAAGTAGAAATGTTTTACTAAGATTTGATGTGTTCATTAACATAGAAAAATAGCCTCTCTTACAGTATTTAAAGTAGAGATGTCCCGATCCGATCACGTGATCGGGGATTGGAGCCGATCACGTGATTTTCAAAAGATCGGAATCGGGAGAAAAAAAATCGGGGATCGGGATTTTTTTTATTAAATTATTTTTTATTTATTTTGTATTCAATGTTACAAAACAAAAAGACCATGTTCAAGTCTTAAAGTCATCCTGAGGCCTTAGTTTTGGTTTCAAATTACAGAACATCATGTATGTGTTGCTTCTTTGGGGCTTGTTTTCATAGACCTGGTTGCTTATGTCTCTCAAATCTGGCAACAGAGTGGGCAGGGCGCAGTGTCTAATTGTAGCAGTAAGCTAACGAGTACTGAAAGCTTTATTTAGTTTTGATCCAATGCTGCACAACTGAACTGATCCAATGCTGCTGTGAAAGAAAGAAGCTATATCCATGTTGGATAGAATATCCAATTTAAATAAAAAAATAACCTTAAGGGACAACTTGAATGCTTTTTTTCTTTTTTCCTCTTAATGCATTGCATAAAGATCGGATCGGGAAAAATCGGTATCGGCAAATTGTCAAAATCAAATGATCGGAATCGGATCGGGAGCAAAAAAAGGTGATCGGGACATCCCTAATTTAAAGCATTTCCATTTTGTCTACAAGACTTACTGTATGCTTGGTAATAGCCCTCAACAGCCATAAGCATCAGAATACAACACGCTACAATACTACATATTTTAAGAAAACAGCATAAACAAATCTAAGCAAAACATTGGTTGCAACCACAATACTGGGATCTGCATGTATATTTATCATAGAGACCTTATGTGCTTTCTTGATACAAATGTCCAAAACTGTGCCTTGCTTACAGTGGTGCAAATAGGATGTGTTATTGAAACGTAACCCTATATCATATATGAATAAAGCCCTAACATATTTAAAGACAAAGCAAATCATATCTTCTCTTTATCACAGAGCCTAAACTTTTTTTACTTAGTATCTCCTTGCTTAGAGTACCACAATGTATCTTGCATAAAGCCCTATTGCAATACAATAAACTTCAATAATGAATTCTAATTTTAGGAATACATCTAAGTATAAAGACCACACCACCATGTGCACAACATCTGAGTCAAGAGGTTTACTCGGTGTGCAAAAAAAACACGAAAATATTAAATAATTTCCACATATCTCAATATTTATGGTGTGTGTAAATCCCTAAACATTGTGCTTTGATACGATAATCTTATCTAAAACACAAGAAAGGGGACACAAAAAAGTTTACTTTTCATGGAATCTGAACGACAGGATTTGCATTTTGCTCACAGTCCAAATCTCCTCTCACCTAAGTGTGATGCATTTGGCTGCAATATATCACCTCTCTTTTCACACGAATTACAATATGAAGTATCACAGCCTCTCCATCACTGTATTTATAGATGTATACATCCCTAAATATCCTGATGACACACTGTATCGATACATTTGACACCGCTAATACCACGTTGGACTGATGATCCCGCTAAAAGGCAACAGCCCTGTAAACCCAGAAACATTCTGCAATCTGGGTCTAATCTGAGCGACCCGGGCCGGAGCGGGAATCAGGTCAAACCAAAGCCGAGGCAGCTTTACAAATAGTCTCCTTATCATGCAGAACACACACATGTGCAGACACACACATGTGCACAACACACACATGTGCACACCACACACACACACACACACACACACACACACACACACACACACACACACACACACACACA
>NW_011333100.1:0-6165 GCF_000735185.1 Notothenia coriiceps | reverse complement strand
CCAGAGAGGAAGTGCATCTGAGGAAATAACATCTTAGGCATTCCCTAAAGACGGAGAGGATCCAGATATTATTATTGCAGGATAGTCTAGTTGCCATCAGTGAGAACCTGGAAAGTACCCCAAAGTTTTATGTTAGAAATGTATAGTATGGGTCCCTAGCATATAGAAACTGCCGGATGCTAACTTGCAGATGTTTGTACAGTTAGCATAAGTCACATTAACATTAATAAGCATATGTTGACAATAGCGTAACAATTGCTAGGGGTTCTGAGGATGTTGAATCAATTTCTGACATTTTTAGGATAATAAGCAGCAGTTTTGAGCCCTCTAGTCTAAAGCTTTAAAATAGACACAAAATTCATCAAAATCAGCCCAATGGGTTTAAAATATGGCCACTTTCTGGTTAAATCTGCCATTTAGGATCCTGAAAACATCAGAAATGGATTCAGCATCTTCAATAACCCCCAAAACCTCTCTGAAATTGGCCAAGCCATTTCTTAACTATTGTCTGCATATGCTTATTAACGCCACTTATGCTAATAGTGCAAATTGCCCAACATATGCAAGTTAGCATCTGGCCGTTTCTATAAGCTAGGGACCCGGACTATAAATGATATCATATATTTTGGGGTACTCAACATTTCCAGGTTCACAACAGGAGTTGGCAACTAGACTTGGAGGGGGGGAATACTGAGAAAGTTCCTATTTTAGGTGATTTTAGTGAATTTAAAAACGTTTTCTTACTGTACACCGTATGCCTCTTGCATAGGCAAAACATCCACAAGACACACACCTGTTTTCTGACAGCGTGTTGAGTTTTTGCATTTTTTTTTTTTACTCTCTGTTTTCAAAAGGTACAATAATTTACTCAGCGGCTTAAGCATACTGTAACACCAACAGGGTATCTTTGATTCACTGTGCAAGACTTAAGTATTTACAACCCACCCCAAACCTCAAAGTGTGCAAAACCAACCCACTCGATAAAAACAAAGAGAGGACAATCAAAATTCAAAATGGCTTCCGTCCAATACACGCATACACAACGGAAAAAAAAGGTCTCTTCGTTAAAAAGCTTTTAAAACATGCTCGTCAGGCTAGAAAACCCAAAACAGTTTGGTTGTGCTCCTGTCAGTTCAAGTGAGCCCAGCTCAACTGTGCCGGAAAACGACAACTTAAAAAATACCCCACCCCTTTTTAAATGTTTTTACAATATTGGTCAGTTTTTAAAGTCATAGACAGCTTCAACTCTTTTATACTTTAACTGTCAGAAACACAAATAAAAAGGGCGGTTTGGAGGAAGAGGGAGCGAGAAATTAAACTAAAAAAAGCTGTTTCTCTGACAGCTTCGTCTGACAGTCTTTTTCTCACTTTAGCCAATGGGAGTCGAGGATTCCTCCCGCTCTTTTGCACATTTAAGGCAGTGAGAAAGCACCAGTATCGTTGTTCCCTCATCTTGCATTTGTCAAAACACTTTGGACTCTTTTTTTGGTACCTCAAGGATTCCACATAGGTGCAGACGCTTAGCAAGCTGGACAGTAAGCTTGCATTAATTCACTTTTACTGATCAGCGTTGACTCATATCTGTTGAAGCCGAGGCGTTGACATATCATTGTTCTGCTTTTCTTGCAGTAAACCCACCCGTGTGATTTTCATGCAGCTAACACTAAAGTCAAAAATGAATCAGCGATGACTGTTTGCTAAGCCCAGTTTCTCTCCGGTCTGTCAGGCGTTGGGTTCTCGCACCAATGCAGCTAACAATAACAGATGTGGCTAGCTAATTAAGCTAACGTCAGACTTTTTAATGACTCGTGGTATCGATATCCGAAAAGAGGACTGACGCTGAAGCAGCATGTGCCTAGCTAACGGTTAGCATTCTTGCCAGCTTCAGTTAGATATCGACATAAACATCAGATAGTTCTGCAGTGTAAAGCAGAGTCAAATCAAACCTCTATTTAATTTCTATCATACATCTGTTTTGCTGATTAGCTTGCATACCTTTTTCTCATTATATATTCAGTAGGGCTGGGTGTTAAATCAATACATTTGATCTTCTTAAGATAACATTTCTCATAGATACCATGCTGTATTGTGACATATATTGTTAACCAGATAAAGAAATAAAGTATATATGAAATAATTGCCCCGTGTAGTTAATTAAAGGTTTTTTCGAATGCTATGCTAACGCTATCTCAGAGCAATATCTGCTGGAGTTGCTTTCTCCAAGTTCAACAAAGAGCAAGTCAGGCTAGTAAGACAATCATATATCCTTTGCCACTAACTAACCCTCCAAACTGCTTAAATACTGAGTATGTCTTGAACTCGAGAAAGTTTGTAAATGATTGTTGAAACTCTGTTGAAAAGAGGGGATTAGCAAGCAGTCAATGAAGACGGTTCTGTGAGATGCTAAGCTACATTGACGACGGACTGCAGAGCGTGCAAGGCCAAGAACAACTTAAGCTAAGTTTACAACCCCGTGATGTTAAGTCTCTGTGTTTGTGTGTGCACATTTGGCAGTAAAATCAAAAACATTGGCACTTTTTTCCATTTTGTTCTTCACAGTAGAAATGTGACTGAATGACACACGGACAATTAAGCACTTTTGTTGTGCTTGAGGAGCAGAGTACTGAGCACCATGAAGCTCAACTGACCTCAGATCAGAAGGGGTGTGTGTGTGTGAGTGTGTGTGTGTTTAAAAATGTAATTATTGTGGAGCTAGTTTGTCTGCAGAGGCTTTTCAAATGTCTCATACTAGCCTCCATTGTGGCCACCAGAGGGCGGTACATCACCCGGATTCACTTTAACCCTCCTGTCGTGTTCGGGTAAAATCTGACCAATTTACTATTTTCTTCAATCATAAATATTGTGTTTTACATTTGATTGCTTCAAGGCCTTATGATATCCTCCACAGTAGGCATTTATCCCTACTTTCATTGATGAATGGTGTTCCTAGTAAAAAATGTCGCCATAGGAAATGAATGGGTAACCCTATCAGATAATACAAACCCACAAATAGGCAAATAAGTTCATTTAGGAATACCTTTTTTGGTGCCTCCTCTCTTTGTATATTTCCCGCAGTGACTGATGTGAACCAGAAGTCTGAGACATTTTACAGCTTAAAGGGAATTAAATATAATGTGGTGATGATGAATGTTTTTGTGTTAATGTAAGAGCAGTTCAAACCAGAGGTGGGAAGTAACGAAGTACCATTTTGAGTATTTCCATTTGATGCTACTTCATACTCCACTACATTTAAAAGTGGACTAACTTAGTTCACTAGTTACGTTTTTAGAGATGTATTTTGTTAGAAAAAGGCTCACATTATTTAAATATCTTTCCAAAAGTCAATCCGAACTTTGTTTGTCTATAACAGTAACATGCTACTCGATTATCTAGAGATGAAACATATATAAAAATAATCATATACACACATAAAGGCAATTTTTCTGCACAATGATTAGCCTACTTTGAATGTTATTCTGTAAGAAACTTTTTTAGATAATATTTTTTTAAGTAAGATTTTGTAAGTATTTTGACAATAATGTGTTGGTACTTTTACTCAAGTGAAGCATCTGAATACTTCTTCCACCTCTGGTTGAAAATAAAAATGTTCACTGGGGGAGAAATGACCACGAGAGGAGGGTTAATGTATTCTAATGTACAGGTGGGCTCAGAGACAAGGGTGTAAATATTAGTCTTTGTTAGAAAAGGCGTCGTCTGGATGTTTTGGTTGAACTGTTTACAGCCAGTGATTAAAAGTCAGTGTCCTCCTGCTGCCCGTGTGTAAGTGCATGAGTGTATAAGTCTGTGTGTGTGTGTGTGTGTGTGTGTGTGTGTGTGTGTGTGTGTGTGTGTGTGTGTGTGTGTGTGTGTGTGTGTGTGTGTGTGTGTGAAGCACCTCTGTAAACAAGGAGAGACATAAACAACAGAACACCCCACCCTCCCGTTGTAAACATCTGAAGATACATATCTGGGATTTGAAAAAAAAGAATAATCCAGTTTTAAATTCTTGGCTTGGTCTTTTTTTTTTCTGTGTCTCATCACAGCTGACTCCTTCCTGCCGGCACATATATGAAAAGTTGTATTCTAAAATGTCATACATCCAATAAAACATGATCTGTGTTTAAAATAAAAGGATTGTTTGACACTTTTCCCACCAGATTGGCAATATTTAGACTCAGTATTGCACCGTTTGTAATGTGAATGGTGGCCCGCTGTACCATTTTGGATGATAAAACTTTTCATATATATATTATATTATATTATGGTATATATCTGGGGGGGTCTCATAGCGCCGACTCCAGCGAGGAGTCCAGCTGGTCGTCATGGTGACTGGTGCTATCGCTGTCGTAGCTCTGCGTGCTCGAGTAATTGGCCGCTTCCTGTAACCGTAGCAACATGTTCATCTGAAAAACACAGACAAGGAGGGTTAGGGTACAAACAATGTTATCTGTTACGAGATGTAATCTGAGTATCAAAAATATATAAGTGATGTGACCTGATTACTTCCCGTTACTTATGGATCACACATTATTTAAAATTAGTTTTATTGTTTTTATGTCTTATTTATGTTGCATAAATACATTTGACTGAAGTGTATTATGTAAGACAACAGAACAGTGTGGCCTTAGAAAATAAGAAATCTAGATATTTGGGTAAAGAAATGTGTCCGCTGCCTATATATAATGTACACTATATACTATCTACTAGATATTTATGTATTAGATTTGTAGAATTTAATCCAACATCACTTCGCTCAGATTCCACCCCTTACTGCCAGTCCTTCCATATTCTCCTACACGTGTACTGGTGCTTGTTATTACTAGTACTACTGTTGTAAAAAAAGCTTTACAAAGACTTCTCCTTCACTCCAGGTGTTCATGGTGTGTGTTCCTCACCAGGGGGTCTCCATCGGTGTCGCTCTGGGACACCTGTTTGGAGGAGGCTCCCTCCTTGGAGGAGCTGTAGCTGTCGTAGCCCACGTCCTCCGGCCTCAGCTGCAGCAGAGTCTGAGCGTCCGGCTGCTGCGAGGCGCCGCTCCACGGGTACGTGTCGTTCACCCACTTAGAGGGGTCCTCCCACACTGCTCTCTTCCCGTATAACTGCAGGGGATATCAGAAAACAGATGTGTTAGGGTTAGGTTTTCATGTCTCTCCTACATCAACATGTGTCCCCTCTTCTTCATGTCTCTTCTACATCAACATGTGTCCTCTCTTCTTCATGTCTCTTCTACATCAACATGTGTCCCCTCTTCTTCATGTCTCTTCTACATCAACATGTGTCCCCTCTTCTTCATGTCTCTTCTACATCAACATGTGTCCCCTCTTCTTCATGTCTCTTCTACATCAACATGTGTCCCCTCTTCTTCATGTCTCTTCTACATCAACATGTGTCCCCTCTTCTTCATGTCTCTTCTACATCAACATGTGTCCCCTCTTCTTCATGTCTCTTCTACATCAACATGTGTCCCCTCTTCTTCATGTCTCTTCTACATCAACATGTGTCCCCTCTTCTTCATGTCTCTTCTACATCAACATGTGTCCCCTCTTCTTCATGTCTCTTCTACATCAACATGTGTCCTCTCTTCTTCATGTCTCTTCTACATCAACATGTGTCCCCTCTTTTCCATGTCTCTTCTATATCAACATGTGTCCCCTCTTCTCCATGTCTCTTCTACATCAACATGTGTCCCCTCTTCTTCATGTCTCTTCTACATCAACATGTGTCCCCTCTTCTTCATGTCTCTTCTACATCAACATGTGTCCCCTCTTCTTCATGTCTCTTCTACATCAACATGTGTCCCCTCTTCTTCATGTCTCTTCTACATCAACATGTGTCCCCTCTTCTTCATGTCTCTTCTACATCAACATGTGTCCCCTCTTCTTCATGTCTCTTCTACATCAACATGTGTCCCCTCTTCTCCATGTCTCTTCTACATCAACATGTGTCCCCTCTTCTCCATGTCTCTTCTACATCAACATGTGTCCCCTCTTCTTATGTCTCTTCTACATCAACATGTGTCCCTTCTTCTTCATGTCTCTTCTACATCAACACGTGTTGATGTAGAAGCCTTATAACCTGAATCTCCTCCTAGAGCTCCTTTGAGTTCTTTGTAACCAAATGTCTCTCAGAGGGGCGTGGGGAGGGGCTCCTTATTTCCATCTAAAG
>NW_011333099.1:0-3099 GCF_000735185.1 Notothenia coriiceps | reverse complement strand
CTATGATAAGTAATAAGGGTATCTTTATCTTGAATTCTGTGCCAAAGTGCATTAGCATTTTTCGCTCAGGGGTCATTTAGATGCTTCTTATGAGACTTGTGTTTTGTTTTGGTAAAAATTGTTTTTTATCGTCAATTAGCTGAGATTATTCCCGTTAATCTGGTATAACACATTAATAGGTTCTTACATATTAAGATGCCCTTAGACACAGTGTCGTGATAAAACAAAGGGGACCAGCCGAGGGGGGCTTTGGGGCCTAATAGGTTCAACACCACTTGAAACAGCAATGTTTTTTTAAGATGTCAGCCAATATCTGAAGTTTTCTTTTTCAGATGAATTTTCGAACAAATATGCATGGCAAAAAAACAGCAGAGCAAGATGGACAACATGTCAGAACAGAACATCCCAATGGGTTCTGGCCTCGTCTGGTGCTAAGTTTGTCTGTGGAATGGAAATGTTCTTCACCCCAACTTGACAGTGCGATTGTTTGGAGGGAGAATTGATGAACCTCGATTTCTCATGTTTGTCACCATGGTAGCTTTGTAGCTACTGATGACTGAACTGTTACCACAGCAACCCATGCAGATGGGTTGGTGAGGGCTGAACACAAACCTGATCATACCACTTGCAATTTAACAGTGCTTGGAGATCTGATTCAAGAAACAAATCAGACTGTTCACAATCGAAATAACAGCTGAAGAAACCAGGAGCCACGCTCAGTTCAGAGTCCTACCTGTCCGAAGACTGAGTCAACAATGGGTCGAAGCTTTCTCCTATCTCCCTCTTGCAGCCAGAGTTCTTCAGGGTCCCCCACTGGGGAAGATAGACTCAGGGTCTTGGCCTTGGGCCTTGGAGGCCTCTTTAAGCTAGCCGAACTCCATCGCCTTAATGATTCGATCTTCTTCTTGATGGAACCCTGAAGAATGAGGGATGAATTAAAACAACACGAAATGGGAAAACTGTCTCACAAAAAGAAAAAAAGAACTGAGCAGGTAAATATATGAAATTAATTCACTACTGCATATATTAAAGTTATCGCACATTTCCACCCAGATTGAAGTCCTGAAAAGGAAAGCGTCAGAAAAAGATGATGAAGGGAAAGAAGCTAGAGCAGAGAGGTAGACTATAAAGAATCGCACAACTCCTGTCCTGGAGGAGAAATTAAATGCACACAAATCTAATTTATCATTTAAAATAACAATTTTTCTGCCTGGTACTTAACAAATAAAGTTCCCATGTCTGGTCTGCATTTTTTTCCTCACATACACAAACAAATATGTACAAAGTCATGTTTGGAGAAGACCGCATCAGAAAAAGGATTGGTCCATCAAACAGGACTTCAATAAAGTCAAGATTAATTCATTCTAACTTTATGTTAAACGTAAGCCGAACCACCGAATAGTTTTGAGAGATGTTGAAAAACATTTCCTTAAATGTTGGGTTAGGGTTAGTTAGGTTATTGAGAAGGAATTTTAATTGTATGGTAAAGTAACTCTTTAGGTGACAGTGTTACCGTTTTATTGTACCAGCTCTAAGAGAAAAGCTCTGTAATTGCTTTGAAATGTTTTTCTTGAACACAAAAAAAACCAACAACAAACAAACAATAATTCAGTTTGTGGCTAAAATACACTTTTTTTTCTATTTAGTTAGTAGTAAATAGTGTGTCATGCCAGCCAGGCCATAGGAGACGAACACTGGGTCACCACAGTAAACCATGTTGAGTTTAAGCACCAAGGATTTAGGGCACAGCAAAGTCATATTTTGGCATATCCACTGACCTTCTTTATTAACTTCCCCTCTGGCACCTCCGTGGACGATACACTTTTGGTGTCGGTCATCTTTTCAGTCCAGCTTGCATGCAGAGACGTCCCCTTTCTCTCTGTCTCTCCTCCTGTCACGCTCTTGTCAACTCCTCCTCTTTATCTGTCTCTAGAGCATCTGACTCTGGTTGATAATCTGAGGCATATCTCCCCACTGTTGTTGCTCCTCCTTCTCTCATCCCTCTCATCCCTCCTCCTGTATACACATCCATCACTCACTTTTCATCTGTCCGCTCTTTCCACCTCTTCTTTTGGTCTCTCTTCCTGTAAATACTGCTGTAACGCAAAGATGCCAATGTATTCATGCAAAAAGGATAAAAAATGACATTTGTCTTTCCCAGTCAAATAATGTTAGTTATTGAATAAAAACTAAATACATACATATATATTTTGTAGATATGTATGTTTGTATGTATGTCCATTTTGCCTTTTTTGAGCCTGACACTATATTGACATCGCCAATAATCCTGTATTTATGTCCTCTTTGTGATGTTGTCTATTCTGATGTAGGCTTGTCCTAAATCCGCTCCCACATTGCTTCCACTATATATTGTGTTCAACATATGGTAAAATAACTGTCAGCATATATAAATATTTGGTCATATAAATTATGAAGTACGAAATGAGTTAAAGTGACAAGTGAAAATGGACATCTGTACATATAGTGACATATCTATCTACATTGGTCTACTGCTAATATATTAACATGGGTTGTGGAAACAGTGTATATTTATGTCCAGTGATTTTATTTATTTATTTTTTACATTATTGACCCCTTGTTGTGCAGCCTGATTGCTACAGGCACAAAGGACTGTCCGAGGCGCTTGGTGCTGTGTCGTGGAGGGATGAGTCTGTGGCTGAACGTACTCCTCATCTTCACTAGCTCTGCATGGAATAGGTGGGAGGGGTTCTCTAGGATGCTGTCGAGCTTCCTCCTCGTCCTCCCCTCTGCCACCTCCTCCAGATTGTCCAGTTGTACTCCAACTACAGAGCTAGCCTTCCTCACAAGCTTGTTCAGCCTGCCAGTGTCCCTAGTGTTTGTATTTCCACCCAGCACACCACGGCAAAGAAAAGCACACTGGCCACCACAGACTGGTAGAACATCTGCAGCAGCCTCGTGCACACATTGAATGACCTGAGCCTCCTCAGGAAGAACAGCTTGCTCTGTCCCTTCCTGAAGAGAGCATCAGTGTTGTCTGTCCAGTCCAGTTTATTGTTTAAGTGCTAACAGATGATAACAGATGTGTTTAAGAGGTACAAAACTAAACTGTATTCTGCT
>NW_011333098.1:0-1815 GCF_000735185.1 Notothenia coriiceps | reverse complement strand
TAGCGGCGTAAGAACGATACACACACACACACACACACACACACACACACACACACACACACACACACACACACACACACACACAGAAGGTTTCTCAATTCTCTAATTTCCCCTCATCTCTCCTCGGTTAGGGGAATTAGAGAAATGAGAAACCTTCACTGCCTCTCACAGGAGGAGGGAACACACAAATGACTTAATGACCCAGGGTCATAACAAATATGTCAACAAAATTAAACGAGGGTTTTAAAGACAAGGACTTTGAACCTGGCTTTATCCAATATTCACTTTTCTGTTCTGGAAGTGTTTGCAAATCAGCACATATGTTATACTAAAATACATTATTTGCATATTTAAACTTACAATTTCAAAATACTTCCAATACAAAAAACGATTGTCTTAATATAAGTAATCAACCGGGTAAGTTTCATTTTGATAACTATAAATTAAATTCTTCACCATTTCACCTGAATTTCAGAATCTGTTTTTTGGACTGATAAAAAGTGAAATGTACCTTTTTGTAAAAGCCTTTGATTCTAACATGTCAACAACTTCCAATACAAAAAATAACTGTCTTAATGTAAGTAATCAACTGGGTAAGTTTCATTGTGATATCTACCAGTTATTCTTTTTACCCTATTCACCACTAACAGCTTCTTTCCCCTGCAGTGTGGAGGGGGATCCTTCAGAGACGGGCCCCCGTAAAGACGTCTCCTTCATCCAGCAGACCCCCTACCTGCGGGGGTCTGAGCGGTACTCTGACAGCCCTGTGGCCCCCAGCTCCAGGAACCCCTCCCTCGTGTCGGGCCCCAGCTCAGCGAGCCTGGCCTGGGCCCTGCGGAGCCGCCACCAGCCCGCCAGCCTGGCCCTCCGCAAGCAGGAGGAAGAGGAGAACAAGAAGTGCAAGGCGCTGTCCGACAGCTACGAGCTCTCCACTGACCTGCAGGATAAGAAGGTAACGAAGTACATTTACTCGAGTGGATGGAGGGGAAGGACAGGAGCACGTTTTAAATAGAATTAGTTAGAAGAAAGATGTGAGGCCTCTTTTATTTTGCCTAGGCACTGCGTCCTGCATACCTGACAGCACAAAATGCTGACGTTTTCAGAAAATTTCAAAATTCTGACTATTTATTTTGAATTGTTTCTGAATATCTAAAAATTCTGACTTTCTGAAAATTCTGACTTTTTTCCGAAAATTTCAGAATTCTGACTTTTTTCTCAACATTCTGACTTTTTGTGAACATTTCTGATTCAAAATGTTGACTTTTTCTGAAAATCTGATTGTTGACTACTTTCTGAAAATCTCAACATTCTGACTTTTCCAGAAAATCTCAAAATTCTGACTTTTTTTTTTACATTCTGACTTTTTTTCTCAACTTTCTGACATTTTTGTGAAAATCTCAAAATTCCGACTTTTTTCAGAAATTCTAAATGTTGATTAATTTCAGAAAATCTCAACATTCTGACTTTTTCAGAAAATCTCAACATTCTGACTTTTTTCAGAAAATCTCAACATTCTGACTTTTTCTCAACGTTCTGACTTTTTTCAGAAAATCTCAACATTCTGACTTTTTTCAGAAAATTTCAGAATTCTGACTTTTTTCTCAACGTTCTGACTTTTTTGTGAACATTTCTGATTCAAAATGTTGACTTTTTCAGAAATTCTAAATGTTGATTAATTTCAGAAAATCTCAACATTCTGACTTTTTCAGAAAATCTCAACATTCTGACTTTTTCTCAACGTTCTGACTTTTTCAGAAAATCTCAACATTCTGACTTTTTCTCAAAATTCTAATTTATGTAAGATTTTTAAGTCTG
>NW_011333097.1:0-8303 GCF_000735185.1 Notothenia coriiceps | reverse complement strand
GTGCCTTGTACCTGTTCATGGATTCTTGTTTTTCAGCTTTTGTGAATAAAGCTCGCCTTTTGTTCCATTTTGAAACCTGCTTCCCTCCTCATTCTGCATTTGGGTCCTATTTTTCCCCAACTCTGACAGATCTGTCAGGGTTGGGGAAAAATAGGTGAACACAATCAGACAATTAGACACACCAGGGACACTAACAACAGGGAGGACAGAACAGCAAAATAACCCCAAAACTAGACACACAAAAACTCAAAATGGAACAAAAGGCGAGCTTTATTCACAAAAGCTGAAAAACAAGAATCCATGAACAGGTTCAAGGCACGAGGTGGCATCCAAAACAAAAAGGGACTGTGACCAACATGAAGGGAGACATGACATGAACGACAAATAATGAACCAACACTGAACACAGGAAGAGACTAAATACAGGGAGGGGTAATCACGAGACGAGAAACAGCCGGGCAGGGGAGGAGAAACACAAGGGCAACAGGTGAACACAATCAGACAACTAGACACAGGGACACTAACGACAGGGAGGACAGAACAGCAAAATAACCCCACAACTAGACACACAAAAACTCAAACCCTGACACACCCATATTATTGAATAATGGTTTGGTCGTACTGCGTGGAGTCAGTAATAGTCAACCTTACCTTAGCATTAGTTCTTATGCTCCCCACAAATGGAACAAACCTCCAGAAACCCGAGGTCTTCACCAGCGAGTTCTTTTTAAGTCAAGCGAAAAACACAACTTTTTACAGCTGCTTACCCAGAAGCCTTTTCACTTGTTTTAGCACCAACTGTATTTACAATGTTGTTTTTAAACTATTCTGCATCTCTTTTATGCATGGATTTTATTCATCTGTTATTCCATTAAGTGTATTTATTGTGTTCCTTTCTGTTGTCTTCTTCTTAGTGTTAATGATGGTGTAAAGCACTTTGAATTGCCTGTGCTGTATAAATACACGTACCTTACCTTATCAATATGTATGTATTTCTTCCACACAGCCCTAGTTCATAAGATTAAAGGGTTGGGATGGAAAACAATAATTTACACTGATCAAAGCTTTATGAATAAGTCATATTATTGCTAATGCTGAAATGAAATACTGTGTACCCTAAAGTATCTATACATGCTGGTCTGAGCTTCTTTCCACTTTACATATTAAGACGAAAGTGTTTGCAGATTTGAGGCAACAGTAAGCAAAGCAATATCCATTAAAGTAATAAATTTCATACGTTTATTTTATATTCTGTTGTACTTTCCATATACAGCCTTTATGGTTAGGTCTGTCAAGCCTGGAAGGAGGATGTCCCCTCCTGTTGCCCCCCTTTTCTCCCCTATACAGTCAATGTTGGTACTCTGACATCTGAATGAATGAATGCTCAAAGAACAGCAGTGTCAAAAGTTGTTGGGCAAATATTATGTGGTTATAATCGACTTGAATTCTCCCATTTTGTTTTGCAGAGCGCTGACCTTTATCCAACACCTCTGGGATGAACTGGAACGACATGTGACCCGACATGATGCTCCTGCTCCTGAATATAAAGACTGAAGTCCAGGCGGTTACAGCAGCAGATACCTTTTAGTTGATACATTTAGTTGTGCACATGCCTTTAAACATGTCCCGTTATCTTTCCACGACTGAATAAATCTAATTTAATGTTCCCATGTTGCTGTGTGCTTTGTGTGTGTGGGTGTGCACTGTCTTTCTAGAACTTATTAAAGAAGACGAATGGGTTTGTTTGTTGGTGTTTTGTGATAAATGTTGTGGTGCTGAACGGACAGCTCCATTAACCACCCTGCACTTCTTTGTATTGGATTTTAAAACACTGCCCCCCCCCACACCCCCCCCAACCCCCCACACCCCTCTGTGTTCCTCTTTATATCTCAGATCAGATAACCTGCACTCAGTCTCTTTCTCAATAGTGGAAGAAGTATTCAGATCCTGAGTAAAAGTACCAATACATAATGTCAAAATACTCCATGTTTTACTAAAAGTCCTGCCATTTAAAGTATAATAAGTAAAAGTACTGCCTCCATATGTGCATACTTATATTATTATGTTCATTTTGGTGTAACAAAGCTCAGCTATTTTTGCACAAATGATTCCCCATTTTCTCAACTTTTCATTTCATTATTTTACCTTTCTTTGTGTACCTTAAACATTGGTTACATCTTTATATATATAGTTAATCATGTTTCCTGAATGTTAATGAATCTGAAAAGTAACTAGCTTTAAAGTATCTGCAGTGGAGGTTTAAAGTAAATGGAAATACTCATGGAAAGTACAATTACCTTCAGTAACTAGAGTAAACATAAACATAATGTCAAAATACTTAATTTTGAAGTTAAAGTCCTGCATTCAAATTCCTACTTCATTAAGTATCAGCAATAGCAATATAGAAAGTCAAAGTAGTAACTCTGCAAAATAAATGCCTCCATGCATAATTATATTATTATATGTATTTTGGTGTACATTACTTTTTACATTACATTGCATTTAGCTGACGCTGTTATCCAAAGCGAGTTACAATAAGTAGACTTTCGTAGACACAGGTATTTTTGCACAAATGATTCACCACTTTCCTAACTTTTCATGATATATTTGATCATTTTACCTTTTTTTCTTTACCTTAAGCAGTGGTTCAATCTTTATATCTTAAGTTAATCACGTTTCCTTAATGCTAAATATGAATACGAAAAGTAACTGTATCTGAAGTGGAGGAATGAAGTAGCATTACATTTAAATACTCATGGAAAATACAAGCATAAGACTGTTAAACACCTGAACTTTTGAAAGAACATCCATAACATTCATCTGTTTGCAACTTATATATCAATATTCCAGTTACTTGTATATAGACTATTTCTATTATATTATATGTTATTTACTTGCAATATTGTATCTGTGTTATTGTGTTGCACTGTTGGAGGAGCTGTGACCTAATATTGTCACTACACTATGCACACATGACAATAAAAGCCTTGCATCTTGAAAAAATACGTAAACGTTTAACGATCGTTTTAAAAGTCAAAAATACTAAACATGTCGAGAATCTTGAATCTTGAAAGTACCGCGAGAAATATCAGACAAATGTGCTTTCTTACCTGCTCTGGTCCCAGTTGGCAGCGAACAGAACCAGAATCTTCCTCCCGTACCGGTCCAGGTTGGACAGCACTCCGGGGAACCCGTCCTTCAGGGCCTGCTTGATGCCCGGGTCTGTCGCCTTCAGGTTCTTGAACATGTCCAGGTTCTGCTGCCGGTACTCGAAGTACTGAGCCAGCAGCCGAAACGCCTCGAAGTGGTTGAATTTCCTGGCGCGGAGGAACCTGAGGATGAACGCGTCGTCCGTCCGGAGGAACCCGATGTCCGGCCGGGTGATGATCATGTCCCGGACCTCCTGGATGTCCTGGTGGAGGGTCTCCGGGTTCTCCTTCAGCTCCACCTTCGCCTTCTCCAGGGTCTCCACGGAGAGGCCAGCCTGTAAGTGAGTCATCTTTGTGGCAACAGCTGGGTGAAACACCAGCATAAAAAAGCAGCAACAGTTTCCTTCTTCTTCTTCTCCTTCTCCTTCTTTCTGGTTTCAGATGGAGGCCTGCTGCTCTGTAATCCACCCTGAACTCATATGATGCATTCTCACTTTTACGCACAGATATTTTTTGTATTCCACCTTTTCCAAAGATCTGTATTGTTTTGATCCAGCATGCATATCATGACTCCTGCAGCTTCAGGCGGAGCATCCAACCTGCTGATCGGGGCGGCCTGATCTCACACCGCCCTCCTCCTCCATCACTCTGTCTCTCTATGTCTCTCTGTGGCAAAATGACGACGACAGCATCACCGTGTCCTCCGGCGTCGCTCGCGGCGGCCAGGAAATGCGGCACGAGCCTGTTAAAACACCTGCTAAATCTCCACCATGCAGTCTGAGATCACCGACACCACCATGCCTCCGCCTTCTACTCCATCTCCATCCGCCGACTAATGCTGATGCTTCTGCTCCGAAACCGTCAAAAAACGATCTGCTTCTCTCCGCGTCTCCCCAGCAACATGCACAATGTATAGGTGTGATTTCAGATTAAAAACCACCGGGATTTTTTAATTTGTTTTACATCCAGCAGCACAGGTGTCCCGCGAGGTTTAGCCACCGGTTTCTGGGTTTTTTTGAAAAAAAAGAAGAGAGAGGTGGGGTGGAGTCAAATGGGTGGAGGAGGGAGGGAGTGGGGGGGATTACCGTCTCCAGTCCGCCGTCTGCTCGCAGGGAAAGTGACTGACAACAAGGGAGGGGGGGGAAGGGAGGGAGGAAGAGGAGGAGGAGGGGGTGGAGTGTAAAGAGATGAAAAGGCAACAGATATGAAGGAACGGTTGCAGGAAGAGAGGGCGAGGTGCTGGATAGATGGAGCTAAAAAAAGAAGAAAGTGGAGGAAGGATGCTGAAAAGAGGATAGACAGATGTGAAGAAGAGGAGGGGGTTTAAGATGAAGGGTGGAGGGATGAAGATGGGGGAGGAATGGATGCCTGAGGTTAAATAAGGGGCCTCAATTTCACCCTTTTCCCTTCATCCATTCTCCCTTAAAGGGACCATATGTTCGCAGGTTTTTAAGCTTTTAAATCATGCACACATTTTTGCATGACCTTTTTAAACGGTACGCATTGGTGGATTGTGTGAAAATGGGCCCCTGGGCATCAACATGCAAAAAGGCCCCTCGTCACCTCTCCTGTCGTGAGTCTCTTTATGGTTTTGTTTTTTTCTTTCTGTCTCTTTGTGGTCATTATGAGTCTCTTCCTTGTTGGTACGCGTCTCTCCCAAAGTGGCATAGGTGAACTTCAGACACTTGAGGGCCCTGTTCATGCTCTCTTGAGGCTTCTTGAGATGTCCTTTTATTGTTGGATTAAGGTGTTTTTGTAGTCTGATATTTCATCAGTAAGTAAGGGAATATGGACATAATGAAGACATCCTTTACTCTTAATTGGAACATATAGTGTACGATCTGTAATTAACTGTAGAAACATTACAACAGATTTGCAGGTCAAATCACATTTAGACTAAAACATATTTCAGATGTGTGGGATTTAAGACGCACTATAATGTTCATTTTCATTTCAGTATGTAGTGTCTCTACTTTAAAGAGTCCTCTCCTGCTGATGTTCAGGTGTATATCAGTATGTAGTGTCTCTACTTTAAAGAGTCCTCTCCTGCTGATGTTCAGGTGTATATCAGTATGTAGTGTCTCTACTGGGACATGTCTCCATCCTTTAATCTTCAAAAAGCTCTTTATTGTTCTCATACTGCCTGTGCTGCAGCTCCTCTTTTCACCCTCTGTCTGAAACCAGAGCCCAGTCTGCTCTGATTGGTTAGCTGGCCGGCTCTGTTGTGATTGGTCATCCACTTAGAGATGTCCCGCCCCTTAGCCTATCACGTACAATGTGTTGGAGCGCTAGCCAATATGGAGCACACAGGTGCTTCTCAATATCGAGGGCGCCTCCTTGGTAGGACATGTCTTCCGAGTCACTTCCTTCAGAAGCGAGGCAAGAATCCTTCCTAGCCTCGGAAAACGAAGAATAGGTGTGCTGGTGTGCGTCCTATGAGAGGCCCCGCCTAAATGGAGCGTGATTTCCGCCAAAGATTTGGAAATTGGTCCGTGCGCAAAGCATTGTGGGAATTTGACCGCGGAGGATACGCATGTGCAGCCTCGAAATGTCTCGCTACGAAGGACGCCGGGCTCGGTAGAATTCCAAGGAGCCTGGACATTGGAACAGTCCTTCGGCGGCACTCGATAGCATCCTTGAAACAGTGGCTCTGGAGCATCCTTCCTTGACATTGAGAAACACCTCAAGTGTTACAGAGTGATGTCACTACTTTTACAGAAGTAAACAAAGATTCCATTGGAGGCGATCACAGGGATTTTAGCCTTAGCAGACCATTTACATTAAAACCTATAGAACACAGTGAAAACCAGAAAAAGCATAGCAGGGCCTCTTTACTTGTGCTTACTTTTCTTTATTAGTCATGTCTCTTTTGCTCTTCTACAGATATTAAATGTGTACCTTTAACGGCCTCATCAACCTGAATGTTTGCAGACAAGATTTGGCTTGTTATCTTTCATCTGTTTAGCACATGCTCTTAGGGTCAATGTTCAATGGCCAAGTCTATGTTTTTGTTTGGTGTAAAGTCTTCCTCTGGGCGGAGACGGGGGGACAAAGTAACAAAAGAGATGTTGCAGGGATGTGGTGAAAGAGGAGGTGGAGAGTACATCTGCAGGGACGGACCCTCACCCTCACCCTGAATTAACTGAGTGAGATCATAATTCTTACAGCAAAGCGGTGCAACACTTACTCTGAGGATTTATTACAGGCAGTCAGATAAAGTGCAGCGACATGGATGAATGGGTGGAGGCGGGTGGGGGGGACAGGCAGCTGCACTTAAACATGCTGAATTAATGTCCTTTGTCCACGCCCCCTCTTATCTCCCCGCAGCTTCACTGGGTCTGCATTCCCTGCAGTTTCATACATCAATACAGTCCGACTAGAAACACAAAGAGTCATCATTTTCTAAAAGTACAAAAAAAATGGAGAAATATTTCCTGAAGAGACTCTTAATGTTTTATTAGGAGTTTTTAAAACACTTTTAATTTTATTTAGTTACCGCTGAAACCTTTTTTACTTTGTTTTTATTTAATTATTAATATTTAATTTCAAGATAAATCATGTTTTTCAAACATTTTTCTTGTAAAACCATCATTATAATTAAGGTAAAGAGACACATTTGCTAGGCACACAATTGTTGATTAGAAATGTAAAATATGAAAAATAATAAAAAGGAATAGTTATTTAAATAGGACCTTTCATAAAATATAATACTATAACATAAAAATATATAATAATAATAATATAAAATGCAGCTAAAAGTGCATTCAAAGAAAATAATATATAAATAATAATCAACACATCGAATTAAAAAGCATAAAGAAAGTAAAACAAATGTTAAAGCCAGAGCTGCAAAAGGTACAATTATGTTAAAATTAAAAGTTAATTTAGTTAATCAGTATCAGACTCAGATTAGAGAAGTGATGCCTTTAGAGTGCAGGGAATACAATTCAACATTAATTTAAGTTAACCATTTTCCTATGAAACTAATCACAAAATCAAAGCATTATTTGACGCTCTGATTTCTATAATACTTACTTTTCTTTTTTCTCATACAGTTTTCTCAGTAATTCAAAAACACATAAAGTCCATTCCTCCTCTCTAAACACATCTAGGCCGGGTATGATCTTTTTAAAGTTATTTTAAATACAAAAAAATGTTGAATATTATAAATAAAGCCACCCATTCACTTTGTGTCTGTTGCTTTGTCAGAGGGGGTGGGGTATGGGGCGAACCCTGAGTAAAAGGGGGAGTAACAGGGTCCCAGGGGAGATGTGAGAGGGGGGGGTTACATGAATTGCCCTCAGCTCTGATGGGCTTCAGTATGCAGGGGATAAATAAATGGTGGACCTGCAGCTGCCATCTTCTGCAGAGCGTCTCTGATTTATTCTCTGAGCGACTGATTAACAAATCACAAAATGAAATGTAGCAGGAAGAGAGTCAGAGGATCTAAAGAGGCTGAGGCTCTGCTGATCTGCAGCTCAACAGCGACTGACCTGTTTCCACAACATGTGGAATAAAGGTTTGAGAGAAAAGGCCTCCATGTACTGCTACTAGCTCAATCACTCTTATACATGATCAGAGGTGGGAAGTAGTGGAGTACAAATACTTTGTTTCTGTCCTTACGTACATTTTTCTGGTATCAGTACTTTACTCCACTACTTATTTTTCTGACGACTTTTTACTTTGACATCTTACATGTTGAACACAAATACCTGTACTTTCTACTTCTTACATGTTGAACCCAAATACCTGTACTTTCTACTTCTTACATGTTGAACACAAATACCTGTACTTTCTACTTCTTACATGTTGAACACAAATACCTGTACTTTCTACTTCTTACATGTTGAACTCAAATACCTGTACTTTCTACTTCTTACATGTTGAACACAAATACCTGTACTTTCTACTTCTCACATGTTGAACACAAATACCTGTACTTTGTACTTCTTACATGTTGAACACAAATACCTGTACTTTCTACTTCTTACATGTTGAACACAAATACCTGTACTTTCTACTTCTTACATGTTGAACACAAATACCTGTACTTTCTACTTCTTACATGTTGAACTCAAATACCTGTACTTTCTACTTCTTACATGTTGAACTCAAATACCTGTACTTTCTACTTCTTACATTTTCAACTGGCTGG
>NW_011333096.1:0-4819 GCF_000735185.1 Notothenia coriiceps | reverse complement strand
AGTTTGTTTCTGTAGATTTACAAAACCTTTACAGATTTGACATATTTGGCACTGGTTTTAAATATGCAAAGGCCTCTACCTTCATGCATGGTAATATGGCTCATGTGTTTATTTATTATTTGTGGGGCAATTTAAATTTGTGTTCATCTTTTTTTTCAAGATTGAAATGAAGCTCAGCGCAAGTTCTTTCAGGAAGACTGGGTGTATATACATTCACTCCGCAGTTGCATATAATCAGCTCATCACAGACGTTCTCTTTAACCTATTACATTTCACCTCATTCTCCAGCAGCCAATCAACGTGCTGCAGCCAAACTATAAAATGGTTCTCCTCTCTCCTGCAGTCAGCTGTGATTTCAGGTGTTCATGCACCTTATCATATGGCATGTGTCAATAAATGTTCAAACTAAATGAATTCTCTCCTGATTGTTGAAATAAACAACTGCAGTTCAAAATAATAAGTGAATTGCCTAATATTTTTGTTATGGAATCAATTAATTTCTTTCTTTAAAGGCAAAAACATGAAAAAGCTAAGAAAAAAAACTATTGAATAAAATATATTTGGAGCAACTTAATTTATAAATGGTTGTCAACTTAAAAAAGTGTGTTCACATTGATGGTAATTAAGTACATACAACTTAAAATTCCTTTTAAATCATGTGGTAAAACTAGTCGGAACAACTTAATCTTTTGAGTAATCAACTTCAAAACTTGTGTTTATGCTACCAATTATTAAGTAAGTGGTAATTAAAAACACCTCTGATTGTAGAGGAAAAGCCTTCTCCCCTAAATCAAATAACTTTGTTGCTTTAAGACAATTTCATTAGAAGTTGTCTTAACTCAATAAACATCGATGCAAACTGTTGCGTTGATTTTCTTTGTTGAGTCAAGGCATTTGTTTTTAGAGTGTATGTTTACTAGTAAACAATCCAGTATAAGAGTCAGAATAATGTATAGTTCTCACATCCTGTGCTGTGGGGGCTCAGGTAGTCAAGAAGAGCTATGTCTGCTTGTGAAGTGAATTATATGACATTACCTTAAAGAGGTTTCAATGTCAAGTGAATGCTTCATTAGGTCTTTATGAAGCAATGTCAGTGGTGTCAGCAGTGTAAGCATGCATCCCATATGAAACGCTTCCCTTGTCCCGTAGTATGATATTGGCTTGAGTCCTAAAGTCATCTGAAGCGCAGCACACAGGCTGCTTTACTTACTCACTCTTCAGTTTGAGCAGAAGAGGCCGGTGAACGACCGTTACAGTTGACTCAGACTGCACCGACCAGAATCACTAAGACTGTGGGGGGAATACACACTGGTGAATGAGAGTCCATTTGTATGAATCTATCATTGTTCTACCACAAATGTAAGACTATCAATAAACGTTAAAAGTATACGTAGGTATGAACATAAGATAAAAGTTAGTTGACTATGCCCACATAACTTTCTTTTTCATGTGTGTCATTAATATGTACTTTTTAAACACTATTTCTTCCATTTGACCTTTAAAGTATCTTGACATTAAAGATGAGTATGACGTTTTTCTTTGTTTGGTAGACTAATACATGGTGCAATGCTTTTGGTTTCAGGGTCACAATACAAAATATTTTCTCTGTCATATGTGAACATTTAATCAGATTTGATTTCATTGATGTTGTTAATTGCTATTTATTCTCATTTGTGAAATGGCATTATAAGATGCCAATACAGATCATAGCTTGTCCTTGGCCATTTCTCTTTATAATTAACAACGTATTTCTCTCTGAAATGAGACACAATTTGATTCTTTTGCTTGATGGCCTACAATAAGTGACTGGACCCATGTCGGCCAGTACTGGCTTTGCATTTCATGCTTGCTGAACCTTCACTGATTTAATTTCATTCAATGATGTGATTCATAACAATGATGATGATAATCCTGCTGTGGCTACTGATGGTAATGATGTTTATAACTGTTAGTGTGGTTAAATTGTAATCGTATAAAATGCACGTGAATTTAGACAGAAAATACATTAACACACAATGTGTTCCTTCGTATTGAAAATATGGATGGGCAAAATAGCTTGTACATTGATGTTTATCAGTGCAGATGGGAGGAATACTTTTTTTTTATCAGATGAGATGTCATTAGATACAAAGAGGATTGCAAGTGACAATTTTAACTTAGACTCTCTCTGTATCAATACTGAAAAGTGTTCAAAGCATCCCATGCAGACTTACTGCGCTCTAGTGGTCAGAGTGCAATGTTACACAATTCATAGCTAAGTGTATCGGCTTAGACCGAAATAGTGCAGCTGAAGGATAGGTTATATATAACTAAATATTTTAAACTTTGTTTCCCATTGTCGTCAAAGTTTAAATGTCTGCAGAGAGGAACTGTGCAGTAAAAAGAAAGGTGCCTGATCAAAAAAAGTTGTTTTATTTGCAGTACTTGTTTATCTTGTGCATTTAGTGTGAAGGTCTATGAGAGTCTATATTTGACAGTATTGCACATTATTTACCTTTATTATTTGCTAGGAAAATGAAAAGGAACATGCATGAGGAAGGATAATTGGGAATTTTAACTTGTTGTTCAACTTTGTGAAGATATTTTTACAGGGGGTTAACAATGATGTGTGAATCACAGAAGACCCTCCTCTATGCGCTCATTGTGATTGTTTGGTCATCTGGTAAACTCTGGCCTCTTTTTCCCCTCGTTATCTAATCTAAGAGGTTTTCAAACTTTGTTTTCAAAATAAAGCTATATAAATTCCCTACTATATAACACACTTCTGTTCCTTTAAAAGAACTGGCCTGTAAAATAAATCCACCTCAGGCCTCCCTGACCTTTTGACCCTTACAAAGCTTTTTATCTGTTTTTATTCTCAAACAACAAAATCAACCGTCACACTATTTTGTGCAATACATAGCATTTGAGATAATGCCTGAGAGACTTCATAAACAGGGACAGGCCATACTTTTATTTATTAAGTATTTATGTAGTAGGCTACTATTGGCAATGTTTTCTCTGTATTCCAAAAATACAATACATTCTACTCTGAAGCAACACCAATCGCTTGGGATGAAATTAATGTAAAGGTGAAAAATGCTGAAAATAATATTGCATGGTACAGAAATCATGCCTTGTCACAAAAGAGTGAGCAACACCTGACATCTCAGGCATATAGAGGCTTGTTTTGGAGGTTCCTTGTGGTTACATCATGATTAAAATGATTGTGTCAAAATACATTTTAAAACATAAATTCGTCAGTCCAATGAAACTTTCTTTTAAGGCAGTAATATGATCTACGCGTACTACTCAATGTTCAAGTTGGTCTACAGGGGTTTATTATGAAAAACCTTACTGGAAGTCTTACTTTGAACGATATGGCTTTACATTAGTATGCAGGATGGCATGCAGGCTCTCGGGAAAAACTCCCTCAGGCAAAGGAAAGCTCCACAAAGTGTTCATATAAGTGTGTGATAGGAGAGGATGCATTGATTGTTAATAAGTACACGTGTGTCCTTATAAAAAAGTGGTGAATGTTGCTTTGCAACAAGCAAAAAAGAGGTCAAGACTGAAAACAATAGTGGAAGCAGCAGGTGAATTGGGGATAAAGGATATAACCGTTGAAATGATACATGATATGCTAGCCCCCAATAATGAGGATTCACAGATTAGTGAGCAGATTAATGTTTTTTCTCATTTTACAGTGGAATGCTAGAAGCCTTATTGCAAATGGACAAGAATTCAAGACCTATATACTGTATATCAGTTAAAAGAAAAACCAGATGTTATTTGTATTCAAGAAACATGGCTGAAGACTCATTTGGACTTCATTATTGGGGGATATAGTGCTATAAGACAAGATAGAAATGATGTGCAATCTTTATCAGAGAAGTAATGTCTTATAGTAGGCTAACATTTAAGAACAGTCTTGATTTAGAAATAGTGGGTGTAGAGTTTTGGATTAATAAAAGGAAAATGAGTGTCCTGAATTGTTATAATCCATGTAATAACTCAAAATAGAGGAATTAGACAGACTTTGTCAAGGAAATGAAATAATATGGTGTGGTGATTTTAATGCACATAATACAATGTGGGGTGGGAGTGGAGATTAACAGATTACAACGGACAGGTGGTGGAGGACTTGATGGAGGCAAAGGAATTAGTTTGTTAAAATAATGGGCAAGATACAAGACTCAATTTTAGAGATGGAACAGAGTCTGCGATCAATCTAACTCTGGTAACAAGTGAATTAGCTTCCGGTAGCAGTTGGGAAGTATTGGCAAATAACAGCATTGGGAGTGATCATCTTCCGATTATAATCAAGTTTGATATAAATCATGTGGTTGAGCTAGACGGTATCATGAGATGGACTTTTTCTAAAGCAAATTGGGAGATGTTTGCTAAATTGTGCGATAATGAATTGGATCAGATTGATATGGCAGAAAGTATTGATGAAATAAATGAGCAATTTACTTCAAATATAATTAAAAGCGCTAATCAAACTATTGGGAATAAAACTGGTAAACTTGGTAAATGTGTTAAGATGGTACCGTGGTGGAACAAAGAATGTAATGATGCAATCCGAAACAAAATCAGGCTGTTTGGAAAGTTAAGAAAGACACATTCAGTACATAATTTATTAGAATATAAAAAGGCTCAGGTAAGGAACATTGTTAAAAGAGCAAAAAGGGAGTGTTGGAGAGGATTCTGTTCAAGTATTGGGAGAACTGCGCCATTAGATAAAGTATGGGGAATGATTAAGAAGATGAGGGGAATAAGACAGCAGAGTAACCTACCAGTGTTAGAGATTGGAGGGGAAGTTGCCACTGGTGCTTTG
>NW_011333095.1:0-2738 GCF_000735185.1 Notothenia coriiceps | reverse complement strand
ACTTGTTTGTTGAAATGTTAATAAATGGGAGCTTCCTCAAACAGCCATCTCTTTCCCGACAATCCCCTGTGTGCACGAACCCTTACATATGGTAATTAAACATTAAAACACCTGCGGCTTATAGTCCAGTGCGGCTTATATATGTATATGTAGTCCGAAAATTACGGTAAATACAAAAATGTAATCATACAAAAAATAAATGTAGACCACATGTCACATTGTGCGCTGTCATGGCTAGGTAATGTTAGATTATACAATCAATTGTGACAAAACATAACGGTTGTAACGTACCCAGTCCACCATCAATGCAGCGCTAGTGTGGTTTAGCCTAGCCTAGCTCAGCCACCACTAGCATAGCACAACATCAGTGGTTAGTTAGCCGGCTCGCGTTCATAGCCAGCTGCAAAGGCTACAGCCTCCAGGGGCGAGGGGAACCTTTTCTTAGCCCCGCTTCCAAGTGTGATCTGCAGGTGAGCAGGGAACAGAAGAGCCGGTCTGAGGCCTAGGTTGTACAGCTTTGACATGATGTCTCGGTATTTTGCCCGCTGTTCGAGAACCTCCTGTGTGAAGTCTTCGTAGATCTGCACTGGTGTCCCACGGTAGCGGAGATCCCCTCGTCTCTTGCGGGCCTCCCGGACAATCAGGTCCTTGACTTGGTAGCGATGCAGCCGCAATATCACAGGTCGCAGTCTCGCCCCTGGCTGCGGCCTAGCAGCCGGCGCTCTGTGTGCACGGTCCAGCTCGGGAGGGGATTGGAGAGTTTCATTGCCTAGCAGCTCGGCCAAAAGTTCAGAAAAGAAGATTGTAGGCCGGGGTCCCTCAATAGACTCAGGAAGTCCAATGATTTTAATGTTATTTCTGCGGCTCCGACCTTCCAGATCTGCGGTCTTCACAGCCAGCTTAGCATTGCTATCTGCTAATACCGCACACTTCTCCTCGAGTATACGGAGTCGCTGATCTTGCTGATTGGCATTGGTCTCAAGAGTCTATTTATTCCCCATGTTCTGCTACTGTGGTCTGCGTTTGGTTCAGCTTCGCCTCCAGTACCGCAAAGGCAGCTTTGAAGTCAGCTGAAATGCTAGTTCTGTGCTCCCTCTGTGCTACCTCTTTGCTAGCTCTGAGCTAGCTCTGCTCTGTGCTCTTCAAGCAGGCAAATTATGCTAGCCATGTCTGAGACAGCAGTTTCGGTGTCTTTTGCCTGTTTCATCTCCGTTTTCAATGCAGATTTCGGTATCACATCGGCTTTTTCTGATCTATATTCCAAATTATTTTCACACAATACGGGTTTAACTCAACTTCGGTGGTTTTAAATTAAATGTAGAAAGTAAAGTCGTGGGAGAACGAGACAACGCAGCCCTCACATGTCCGTCCAACCGGAAGTCCCTCTTGTGTTTATTCTTAATAGGGCATTTAAACTGGGTTTTTCTGGCTAAATGTTTCTATTCTAGTAAAAGAGCAGCTCAGTGGTTTCTGATGAGGAGCATTGGGAAGCTGCCAGGTGACTTTCAGTCATCTGCCTCCCAACCCCAGTTCCTTAACCAGGTTTTGAATTGTTCCTCAAATGAAGGGTATGGCTCACCTCCACCCTGCACCGCAGAGAGCAGTGATCCCACTCAGCTCTAATTGTCTTCCATCAGTGCCAGAGGAGGGATGCCGCTGCTTTAATTTTTAATCTGGCAGTTCCCATCTACTAGTATTTACTGCTGCGGCCTGTGATCATTCACCAGGCGTTCCTACCCATTGTATTAAAGTAGCTAAATAACTCTTGTTCTGATGCCTATACAGAGAATTTAAGCACAGACATAATGCTCTTCTATTGAACTGTTTCAGTTGTTTTAACCTCATTAAGTGTTGCAAATACCTGCTGTAATGTGGAAGTTAAGCCTCACTATGACACGTCCACATTTGTTTCACAAATTATAAGTCAAAATGCACGAAGAGACAATGTTTTCTTCACCATTTCCTCACCAGGTCATCATGCCCAACCCAGAACCAAAGAAGTCAAGCTGTATGTGTGTGTGTTCCACAGTGTGTGCAGGGTGTGTGTGTGTTCCACAGTGTGTGCAGGGTGTGTGTGTGTTCCACAGTGTGTGCAGGGTGTGTGTGTGTGTTCCACAGTGTGTTCCACAGTGTGTGTGTTCCACAGTGTGTGCAGGGTGTGTGTGTGTTCCACAGTTTGTGTGTGTTCCACAGTGTGTGTGTTCCACAGTGTGTGTGTACAAATGACACGACTTTACACATTGGAAAATGCGTGCAATAGATACGCTAAAGTCGGATTTTGCGTGCCTATCATACGCCAACTATTCCCATTGAGTTCTGAGTCCGAGTTTTGCGTGCATATGAGACGCAAATGGATACGGTCGGGTCTGAGAAGACCGGAAGCTGTGTGGTCCATAAAAACATCTTATTACTCAATATCAAGCCACGATTATTGATTTTATTTGTAATCGCATAATGTCGGACTTTTTTTGCCGTCCGTGAGGAAAAGAAATGGGGCTCAGAGCCTCAGAATACTGAAATCGGTATTTTTTTAATCTTTTTTTCCTTCGAATTTGTTATCCTTTTCTAAATAACACACTGTTATTTACTCAACAATAACACACAATTATCCTTGTTTTTATCTATTCATTTAATTCTATAATATTGGGCTTTTTAGCCGTCCGTCAGGAATTGATTTTCAAAATAAAGTCACCGGAAACAGACGTAGGCCCGGTTCAAGCTCGATGATTTGGATGTTG
>NW_011333094.1:0-3960 GCF_000735185.1 Notothenia coriiceps | reverse complement strand
TTGAACACTGTGCTGCTGTCATTTCCCCCGAATGATAACCTGAGATGGTGAATTATAACTCACAGTGAAAATTGTTCAGGAAAGTGGGTATAGAGTAGACATGTAGAACTAGATAAGCTTATGATAAGCCAGCCTTGTCTACTTATTAAGGAAAAGTGGGTGGTTATTTTTAATGAACAGTAGCTTCTCTGTTTTATCAGCCATAAGTCTGTTCCTCTTCTCATCAAGCACATGAGAGGCAGCGCTGAACAGTCTCTAGCTGTCAGTGCTTGTGATTTGATCTTACTCCGCATATTTTGTCCGGGTGTTTTGATTTCAAGTGGTGGAGTAATCCCGAAGTGGTGAAAGTCTTTGCAGTTACACCCCCTCGAGAAATGTCAGCTGAACACGTTTTACAAATCGCAATCCGCGCCTCTTTCTCTGATATTTTTAAATATCTCCAAGCGCCAGACATGTTGGCTGTGAGCCAGCCGCGAGCATGGTCGCGCGCCGTGCTTGTCGCCGCGTTTTGATTACGTCATCACAACAACACGTTAGCTTACCAACGTAACCCTGTTCCCTGACATTCGGTGATATTTTTTCGGCCGAAAGCCGAAAGGGCCTTTTTAACCATTTTCGGCCGATAATTTTCGGGTTCCGAATATTCGGTGCATCCCTAATTTTTACCACATACAACTATTATTTACTTTATTAACGCTTAACGAGGTTGGACAGTCGATGTTGTACTTTGATAACGAGACAATTGTGTGTTAAGAAAAATGACATTACAATAAATATAAACATGCATCTCTGGAAAATACTATTACCGCTGTTTCAAAGTGTTGTTCGGCCATCTTGAAAGAACGAATGACTTCTTCTGCGAGGATTTGTAAAAGCAGCTGGAATCCCTTAAGTTGCATTACTGCCACCTACAGTATGTATTTCTGCTAAGTGTCATTATTCATAGGATCCTCCCCTTATAGGAAACGCCCCCTATAGGAAACGCCCCCTATAGGATCCGCCCCCTGCCTGCGGTCTGCATCCAGACCCATCTCTGTGTAGGGGCCGTCACCCTGACCAAGCGTCGCTCCTGGACGTTTAGGGAGTGAGAGTGTGTTGGATTTAAAATAAAACTGTCTTGAATAAAATAATGATTTATTATTTTACAAATGTCCAGCAAAAAGTGTTCCTTTTACCATGTTCCTTATGCAAACAGTGACGACGTCTAGGACACAGAACCAGAGTGAAATATTTAAATACCACCTTATAGCCTATAATTGGCTGGCAGTGAGCACCCCCCACCCCTGAACTGCTATAGAACGTCCCCGGATCCACTCCACATTTTCAGTTTTTTTCCCTGCGTCCTTATTAAGCGCGGAACTGTAGAATCAGAGGAAATAACAGGCACAACAAACACGAAGGGCATGCAGAATAACAGGAAAGCACTGGTATGTGCTGAGGAATGAGGAGAACATGTGAAGGAAAGCGAGGAATCAGGACGGAGCTTGTTCATTTTCTGCACTACTGCTGCGTTTCTGGAGCATCCGCAGCTCTACAGGAGGATGCTGCACCTCCATCCGCTGCTATAATCTGTGCAGTCCCCTCGGCTGCCTCTCCCCGTGCATCCTGCAGCGGGTGACAGGTGCAGCATGATGCGCGGACAGGAAGGTTTTCCCTGAGCAAGGATTTCTCTGCCTCCCCCAGTCCGCATCACCGCTGAGTCCTGTTAGCCACAAAGCAGAGGGAAACACTGGATCATCTCTCCACTGTTTAATTATTTACCAGAAGCTGTTCCTGAACATCAGCTGGTGTCTTTGTTTTACACCCTCCTGTACATGATCTTAAACCCGGGATTGAAGTGGCGTTGATACGGACTGATGGCCAGGCTTCCCGCATTTCCTCAGCAGGGGGATGCACCCTAAAATAACCCCGGTTCCAAATGTTAAGCGCGTACATTCATTTATGGTGCATATATTATTTACATTTGTTTTGACTATTTTATGCTGAATTATCCCTGCAGCTTTCAGAGCATCGCAAACCGAGGGAGCCCTGGATCTGTGATACGGATCTCCGGAACCCCCCCCCCCTCTCCACCTGTCCCCCGGACTTTTTGTTTTGATGGCTTATGTGTTCCGGAGATGGAGAGTGTTACTGGTGCTGAACGTGCTCACGGTGGCCGGGTTCATCACTTTCTGGGCCAAGTGCAACACCCGCAGCAGCGTCCCGACCGCCGCCGGCCCGGAGGCTGCTGCGGACGGGAGGAGGGCCCCGGGGAACGGGACCTCACTGGGGCCCGGCATCAGCCATGAGGTGCTTCTGAAAAGGCTCAGCTCTCTGGAGGATGTGGTGTACCGGCAGTTAAACGGTAACCTTAATATTAATGTTGTCCTTGGCTCAGATTTCTAAATGTTTCCATGTCGCGATAAGAGGTTAACCACTAAAAAAACATGGATAGTTTCACAACACATTCTCATGTCATTGTCAAGTATAGCTATAGTTCATCAATTAGATTAACGTAATATTCTCGCTTTGAACTAACCTAAAACAATCACTCAATATGTTAGCATGATACACTTAAAGTCATCATTTAAAAAAAAAATTGTTTTCTTGTTGAATTATTCACAAGAAAAATGTATATTCACTAGCTTAACTAAATTCTGGGTGTTTTATTTGAACTTGAGCTTCTGGTGTCACTACGTGCTTCCATTAAACATCTGAAATTATTTCAAAACAGAATCCTGACTAATTCTAAACTTCGACATATATACCAGTCAGTGAAAATACATATATTCCTCTCTTAACTAAAGTCATACATGTTTGACTTTTTTGACTCAAAACTTAAAGATGGGGTAGGTACGTTTGAGAAACCGGCTCGAGATACACTTTTTGTTATGTTCCATGGAATGCTCTTAACATCCCGATAGCAATGAATATCTTAAGTGCTTTGATGAAAAATACATAAAAAAATGTCATCTGTGGAAGCCGTAGTGCTGTAAAAAGCACGACCAATCATTTTAGCCGCCCAGCTAAAATAACTGGATGGCCTACCTGCCTGTCAGCCTTCAATCTGTGCACACATTTATCTCGTGCCCTCATTGGTCATGTGCGCATTCGTGTGTGTTGGAGGAGGGGCTCTGTAAGGAAGTGGCAGATTTTTTTCGGCTTTGTATTTTCAAATTGTAGCGCACTCGAGCTGGTTTCTACAAAATGACCTACCCCACCTTTAAGTTTAATTTTGTGTATATAAAGTCTATTGCACCTAAATGCCCAAAAGATCATTAACACATGGGATAATGAGTTGGAATTAGGTTGGCTTTGAAGGTAACCCATTTTGGTGATATATGAACAGTCAAACTAGGACAAAACCAGGACAAAAGCAGCACAGCTGACGGGAAGACAACACAAAGGTTACACTGAAATAACATGTCAACCTGGTTTTTCCTCAAGGGGTCAAGGCCCAATTCCAAACCACACCCTATACCCACTCCCCTTCCGTGATGGAGTGAACTCCGGCTGTAGTCTTACTCTCAGCTAAATGAGGCTCCCTTATTTCAGGTGGAGGGTGTAAACACTGTGTCTCTTTGATAAAAAATAACCAGATAAAACCCACAAATCTTTTATGGCATATATTTTTTGTAAACATATTTTTGTTTTAAAATCTGATAAGCTGCTTAGTTTTTGCAAAAGCCAGTTTAAATATACACAACTTTTACCGTTTTCTAGACATGAGTAAATTATCCTAGTTTAAACAAATACGAGGTAACCATGAAGTTGTTAACATCTGTATGAAGATATTAAATCGCTCTTGTTGTGCAGTTTATCAGTGAATGTTTCCACGGAACTGTTTGTACACAGCGTGTTTCATGACGGACACACACAGCGTTGGTCGGTCAGGTAGTGAAGCAGCGTTGCGTTCCAATAGTCCATTTAGCTTAGGAACCTTCCTAACCAAGTGAAATGACCCGGAAGTACGTCAGTGGC
>NW_011333093.1:0-1859 GCF_000735185.1 Notothenia coriiceps | reverse complement strand
ACCTTGGGACCCGTTATCGTTTGAGGGGTCCGTTTCCGCGGTTCCAATACGGCCTCATGTGAACGAACGGGCTATACGAAAGAGAAAAGTAGCAGATACGACCCGAACCGTATCCATGTAAACGGGGCCTAAGATGTGCCTTTTCTTTTTCTGGACAAATAACAAAAACAAGGGTTAACTTTGACTTTTGACTTTAACATGAATAAAGTATTCCAATTTTTCCTTCAATCACCTCGTTGAAAAGGTTGATACAAGTATTTCACAAAGTTGAAAAGCAGGTGTGTGTCTCCTTCTGACCATGTTTGTCGTTTGGGCTCTCAGTTTGTTTGTGTACAACTCACAAGGCGGGACAATGAGACACATGCTGAAAAAAAAACAATTGAGATGGGTCTTCTGTATGCGCTGAATATATGTCCAAAGAATGCTCCAAAACCTGAGAAATATATCACACGTCCTAATGGGGAATAATGCTAGTATCAGGATAAGGTTGTTGGCATGACCTTTATTGTATTCAAAAAGTAGTAATATTCAGAATAATAGTGTAATATTTGTGTGCATTTAAACATAGTCATTTATGCAAAACATTGGCTCTCAATTACTTCAATCACTAGTGCTATTGCTGAAACCCTTGTGCATTGACATACATAGAGCCAGTGGCAGGAAGTATGGGGAACCTCCACAGGAAATGGGCGTGTGACATCTCGCAGGTTTTCTTTAGAAGTAGGGTTGACACCGTACATTATGTCAGTTACTCCGTTTGCTTTCAGTATCTTTCATTGTCTGCAGTAAAATGTATCAAATCTGTTTTGTTATAAGGGTTTAGACTGACTAGACTACATAAAGGACTAGAGTACACGACCACAGGAAGGTATCGGCGAATGTCTGATTTGTGCATTAATGCTGGAGTAAACTCTAACCCTTCCCAAACAGCTTGGTATGTTCAGAATTGTCAAAGGTGATCATCACACAAAAGCTGTGTTCCCATTTAGTTTTCCAAGCGAATTTCGAACCAACTTTTGAGATGTTGCAATAAAGTAATCTGTAATATGTTGGTGTCTATCAACTGGTTTTGGGCAAGTAATGATTGCATGGCTATAATCTCTGAATAAAAGACCAGAAACAAAACAAGTTATACATCTTTCCTATCCAAGAAAGAAAAATGGACAGAGCTGTTTAGGGATTTGTTACAAGCGGGCACGTTTTTATTGTTATTTCATGTCCGCTAGTATATTGCCCTGTCCGCAGACGAAGCATTTTCACGTAATTGAATAATAAGAAACAGCTGCAAGTCGTGAGAGTTGAATGTTTAAGCTACAACAGAATTTATTCGGCAAATCCATTTTTAAAATTCACCTTTTCTGACAAAGCCAGCATGCATAAAAGCGTTTGTTAAATCTGAGGTTTTATTCAATTGCAGTGTTTTATCCAGCTTTTGTGATGTGACGTGAAAAATGTGAATGGAAACACGGCTACTGTGCCTGAACCTCTATCTACTGCTGAAGACCAAAGACAAACAAACGACAGCTGTCAATGTTACCGCGTTGACACTCGCGATACATCTGGACACCTACACGCATTAAACAAATGTACCTTAATGAATCACATGATCAAGTGTCCGGCAGTGGCTCAGTCAGCAGGGACTGTGAGCCGTAGGGTCGCAGGTTCAAGTCCCCGAACAGACCTAAATATGGAGTGTGGACTGCTACTTGGAGAGGTCCCAGTTCACCTCCTGCCCTGCCGTGGTGCCCTTGAGCAAGGCACCGGACACCCCCCTTCCCCCATTACTCCCCGGGCGCTGTACAATAGCTGCCCACTGCTCCTAGTACTAGACTCCTGGTACTAGGATGGGTTAAAAGCAG
>NW_011333092.1:0-2059 GCF_000735185.1 Notothenia coriiceps | reverse complement strand
TCCAAACGAAAATATCTTCCCTCCGTAGTATTTTGATCATTTGCTCCGCTAATAATCAATCAGATCGATGGATTCCAGAGAAGAGAAAACTTTGAAGGCCTTTTTCTCAAAATGATGACTCGGTGACAGTCATTATAATATGTGACATATTTCGCTTTATATTTGGAGTACAAAAACAATCCTGATATCATTAGAAAGCTAGGAATATCCTCTTTCCAGCAGTGTATACAACTCAAAATGTGTCTTCGGGTCAATGCGACTGATTTCGATAGAGCAGGTCACATATTGTCAAGTCCGCGTCTGCTAACCCTTTTTTGTTGTCTGTCATTTCCTGTTTTACTTTGTTATCTCTTCTCTCATTTCAGGTAGTTTGACTCCTACCTTGTCAAATCCTTTTTTGAATCATTTTTTGTCTGGAGACGTGTATTTGGGTCCTATCATTTGTGTGTGCTCCAGTCGTAACACTAACTGAATTAATGTGCACTGGGTGCCTTTGGAGTTATGTTGGTGCCAGTCCTGGATACAATGACCAATGGCTGATGAAGTCAGTGTAGAGTAGTTCTTTAATTATTCAGCAAATAGCTTGAACAGGAACACACACTCCTTTTTGCTATAGCTCTCTTCATAAACATCACCCAGACATAACTGGTCATGAGTTAAATTATTCAGACTAGCTAAAGTTATTACAGTTGCAAGTGGTGTTGTGAAGCTAAATTGTTGTCTTTCAATCTTTTTTTAGGATTTGCACTGAAGATGAGAACATTTATTGGAATTTCAAATTGTCCTCTGTACGACCTTGAGCAAACTCAGGAAGTATAACCTTTTTCATTATATTAACTTTGTTGCAAGTAGTGATTTGTCACAAATATAAAGGGTAAAAACTGAACACAGCATTGTAATAGGGTTCTGTAAAAAAACACATATATCTTTCTATAACCCAAAGACAATGAAAGTGATGCAGACAGTTCTACCTAAAATCAAGCATCTTCATCTCAAGGCAGTCTTGGCCAAGATCCAGCACAGAACTGGCATGGATGTCTGCTGCCAGGGAGACATTTAAACATCAGGGAAGGCAACTCTTATATTACTGTGTTAGAAAATGAGATTAGCTATATTACTGTATTAGAAGATTAGATTAGCTATATTACTGTATTAGAAAATGAGATTGGCTAAGGTATTAACCAAATGCTTTGGCTAAGGTATTAACCAAATGCTTTGTTAAAATGGTAGGTTTTTAGTGCTCTCTTAAAAGTGTTCACAGGTTGAGGAGCTCTGAGATGGTCCATGCCCCGGTCCCCCCTAGAGGAGGTGAGGTCCACCACCTGCCCACACCCCCTGTAAAATTGTCCCACCCACATTGAGGATGCCACGCCCATGCATATAAACATGCAGCCTTCAATTTCCTGTGTCAAAAATGTTCAATTTATAAAAATGGCTTGACATCGTGCTTCACAATAAGTTAGGTGGACATTTCAGAGAATAATATATAACAGAATCACACACAATAAATGATAAAAGTAACTTTATTTAAAACAACATCTTATTGAGAAATCATGTGAGTATAAAGAAAAAATACAAATCACAACTATAACCGTGATTCTTTATTCTGATAATCAGTCGCTCTCTCTCCATTTTCCTCTTCTTTTGCTTTCTTCTGTCTTCCCCTGTTTAAACATTAACAGAAGATTTAGCAACAGTTTAACAGCAGTGCAATTAAAGGTCATGTTGGACTTTACATTTCTCCTGACAAAACAGTCTTGTGCTGCATGTGAAAGAGCGCAAAGCTTTCAAACGTGCAACATGCATCATATACTGTAACTGTATACTGTAAATAACAGCAATATAGTAACCAATTTCGACGTCTATTTGCTCTTCATTGAAGATAAAAGCAATCAAAAAAAATACTTGAACGTGTCATTGGCTCACAACTAAAATCCCCCCTCAGCTCCAATGACCCCTTTGAGCCATTTCAATCTGGTTTCCGATCAAAACACAGCACTGAAACAACTCTTCTGAAAATCACAAACGACCTCCTCCTCTCCTCTGACTCCGGCAACCT
>NW_011333091.1:0-3235 GCF_000735185.1 Notothenia coriiceps | reverse complement strand
CGAAGCCAATACTTCTTTCCTTTTACTTGAGTAAAGAAGTTTAGTCAGTACTTCTACTTTTACCTGAGTATTTTTAAACACGAGTATCTGTACTTCTGCTTGAGTAAAGGATGTGAGTACTTTTGCCATCACTGAGTATAATAGGAGACCTTTAAGAATACAATTAGGGGATGTAATTAAAATGTGCTTTTCCACTCGAGGTGTTTGTGATGCCCTGTGCCACAGCCCACATGCTGCTGAACCTTCAATACCTGGACCTGTCCGACAACCTGCTGACCGACCTGACTCTGACTGAGACGCTGTGCAACGGTGACGGCACGCTGAAGGACCTCCGAGTCTTAAACGTCAGCGGAAATGCTCTGAAGGTACCTCCATTTAGACCTAAAGACGTATCATTTAGGGTTTTCCTTTGCCAACTGTTAATATTATGGGCAATGAACATGTGTATTGATTATTTTGAGGCACTTTCGTTGTACCTAAACGTAGATCTAAAGTGTTTCCAAGTTTTGATTGCACTCTCAGGTGTCGCTGTTTAAATGCAAGTTATTGTTTTTTATCCGATGTGGAACACCTGAACTTTTGAAAAAACATCCAAAACATTCATCTGTTTGCAACTTACAAATTATTTATCTAATATCATATTCCAATTACTTGTATAGACTCTTCTTGCACTATTCGTTCAGTTTTATCATGTTGCTCTGTTGGAGGAGCCTGTGACCTGATATGTTCATTGACATTTCTACACTCTAGCTACTGTATGTCCAAATGACAATAAAAGCCTTGAATCTTGACTGTGGCTGAGAGGGAGTGCAATCGTCTTTCAATCAGAAGGTTGTCGACGTATCCTTGGGCAAGATACTTAACCCCGAGGTGCTGCGGATGTCCAACGGTGTATGAATGATGACATGTAGTATCTAAAGAGCTTTAAGGGGTCGTAAAGCGCTATATAAGTACAGTCCATTCACCATTGTTGTGGTTTTATACAACATTGATACCACCTTATAATTACAAAGAAGGTCCATAATTCCTAATTTACCAGGATATTTACCATGGTAATCGTAGGCTGTGTAGTGCTATATATCCTTTATTTAACCAGGTAAAAGTCTCATTATAGGCGTGTTCACACCTGAGTGCTTTTCCCGTTTAGTTCCGTTAGTACCCCTTATGTCGCGTTCACAGCAAAAAGAGTACTTAGTGCTGGGAACTTTTACCCTCATTTATAGTGCCTGCTGAGAGGTGGTACTCTCCTGGGGGGTGGGGGGGGGAAGTGACCCAGTTCTGATTGGCTGGGCGAATTGCAAACCACGCCCCGTAAAACTCTGAAATGTTTTGTAGAGCCGCCATTTTATTATCCTTGCATTAGCATGATTAGCATTAGCATTAGCCCAGCGCACAAACGCAGAGAGACTAACTTATGGCAACACAAAAGAAAACATGGGAGCGGTGGAGATGAGGAGGTGTCGGCGTTCTGGCGATTTACTCAGAAGATAACTCCGGGGACTTCCGGCCAGGGACTTCGGGTGGCAGTATACGCCGTGAAGTTGTTTGCGGCCTGCCAGTAAACCCAAAGCAGAAGAAGAAGAAGTGACGTCAGCGGCTCATTTGCGTTATCTTCCCCCATGGAACTTATTCCGGTGTGAACGCGATCTGCTCTTAGTTCAATAGGGGAACTAAATGCTGGGAACTAAGTGCTGGGAACTAAGTACGGCAAAGTACTTGGTGTGAACCCGGCTATTGAGATTAAAATCTCTTCTTCCAGAGCGACCTGGCCAAGAGGGCAAAATGAACAATGTTAATACAAATGAACAAAGACAATACAGGCAGACGGTCGTAAAGCACAAATGAAATGGCACATTAACCAGTCAATATGCAAATAATAGAAACTATTATAAAACGTAAAAAACTGGCACAATTATGGGATACAGCAATCACGTCGACCAATGGATTCTTGTTCTCTGTCCTTTCAGATGGACCTGAATTCCCCCATAGTGATACAATCTGAGAGTTTCAGCTCCTTCTGTACATTATTCCAAGCATAAGGGGCAGCATATTAGCAGTACTCCTTTCAATCTAAGAATACATTGAAGAATAAGGCCCCAGATTTTAAGACAACGTTACTTCTCTGCAGTCTTTGTCCACGGTGAGCCGGCTGGTGACGAATCTCTCCAAACTGACCCACCTGGACGTCAGCAGGAACGGATTCATCTCCATGCCCGGGGGCTGCTCCTGGCCTTCCACCCTGCGATACCTCAACATCTCCTGGGCCAAACTCACAACCATCTCACCCTGTCTACCCGAAACTCTGGAGGTACTGAGAGAGAGTAATCCAATACAGAACACACTAAAACAGCTGTGAACATAAACACACCTCCACCCTTCAAAGACCGTCACCTCAAACATTCATAAATATTTATAAAGCATTTATGGAAATTGTTAGCATCTATTTAGGAACACAATTATATTTACACTTTTGAAGTTTTTAATATTGACAGTTTATAGCCTGTAAAATGTGTAAACATTTACATTGAGATCTAATTTATTGTGTATTTCTATTACTGAAGTTAGAGATGCCAACGGAATTGTGTTATGCCTTTGAATGATGACAATAAAAGGTATTCTGACACAGTGCTGCTTCTCGTACTTAAACAATAGATCTTAAGACTTTGTCCAGCATTGTTTTTTATCCTTCACAGGTTTTGGATCTGAGCAACAACGATCTAAAAGCCTTCATTCTGATCCTTCCTGCCCTGAGAGAGCTCCATCTCTCTGGGAACAAGATACTGAGCCTTCCCCCTGGATGGATGTTCCCAAACCTGCAAACACTGACCATACAGGTGAGGACCAATCTTAATATTTCTTATTGTATTCTTCAAGCCCCGGGGAATGCGCCAGATTATAGTAGTGGCCAAACAAATGTATTGCATGCAGGGTTTAAATTGTTAAATGTCCCATGTCATGTTTTTCCGGTTATTACCCGTCCCCTTGTGTGTTATGAAGGTTTTTCTGCATGTAAACGGTCTGCAGAGTCACAAACCCTCAAAGTACACCCTGTAGCGAGTTAAACTCTAACACAGAGAAGACCTGTCTATGCTGCCCCAGAACGCCTCGTTGGACATTTCTCTTTTTCCACAATGGACCAATTCGCACACTTCCTCAAACACACACACACACGCACACGCACACGCGCGCGCGCGCACACACACACACACACACACACACACACACACACACTCAA
>NW_011333090.1:0-5597 GCF_000735185.1 Notothenia coriiceps | reverse complement strand
CAAAATCAAATGATCGGAATCGGATCGGGAGCAAAAAAAGGTGATCGGGACATCCCTAATTATAAGTCAATCCATTCACTCTCTGAACACAGACCAACGTCCCTGTAAAGGTGTTTTTTCCTCACATTTTTCATATGTATGCATTTGAGCTTTGTGAAAATACACCATGAAATCATCACCATACAAAAGCTCTGTGACACAGACATGTTGAGAGTAGAAAACACAGGTGTTAACAGCTTCATGTTCTGTCTCCTGACTCATTTGAATACAAAGGCATTGTTAAAGTGATGAGCTCAGTTTCACCTGCGCTCATATCAAGAGTCTAAACTTCCTCTGTGAGAAAGGACTATTCCCATCACACTCAAACATATAAAACAACAGTGGAGTTTCACTTCCGTTTTTTTCCCAATCAAGTGTCAAAATCTAACTCTACTCTGAATTGATGTAGAAGCAGAATTCCCTGCAGGTTTTCAGGACTTTCTGTTGTAAGAAGTAGAAAGTACAGGTATTTGAGTTCAACATGTAAGAAGTAGAAAGTACAGGTATTTGTGTTCAACATGTAAGAAGTAGAAAGTACAGGTATTTGTGTTCAACATGTAAGAAGTAGAAAGTACAGGTATTTGTGTTCAACATGTAAGAAGTAGAAAGTACAGGTATTTGTGTTCAACATGTAAGAAGTAGAAAGTACAGGTATTTGAGTTCAACATGTTAGGAAGTAGAAAGTACAGGTATTTGTGTTCAACATGTAGAAGTAGAAAGTACAGGTATTTGAGTTCAACATGTAAGAAGTAGAAAGTACAGGTATTTGTGTTAAAGAGTTGTCAGAAAAAGTAGTGGAGTAAAGTACTGATACCATAAAAATGTACTTAAGTACAGTAACAAAGTATTTTTACTCCACCACTTCCCACCTCTGATGTCTACCCATGTGTGTGCAGTTTGTAATAAATCTGAATCGTCATATTGACTCTAAGCTTACCTCTGTCCATAGCCACCATAGTCCCAATCCACCTCTTCTGCAGCAATGAAATAAGTCCTGACGTTGGGACCTGAGAACTTCAGGTAGTATTTGGTCGTGTCGTCCAGGTTGAGAGTCTTGATGTCCGTACCACCGGTGTAAGGGTCTACATAAGTCACATACTCATATTCATCTGCGGTCACATCTCCCTCTATCGCCAGATGATCCGGATCGTCTCCAGGAACGTACAACTCGTAGTCGCTGAAATCGGACCGAGGCACACCGATGACCACGGGCTCGTTGATCAGTTCTTCCTCATCAGTGACGGGTTGCAGCTGGGGTCGAGACCCACGTGGAGTCATGGCTGGGCCAAAACCTCGAGGAGAAAGAGGTAATCCACTCCTAGACTGAGGTTTGTACTCCTTCTTCTTCTTTGTTTTCATGCCTAGACCTTTCAGGGGTTTCTGACGAAGACTTACCTTCCGGGTCTTTTTTGGAGGCGGTGTTGCTTTGGGGGTTTCTTTCGGAAGATATTTCATCATGTAGTCGGGAATATCCACGGGTTCCATTTGGTGAGTGCTCTCATAAGTCCAGTTGTGTGACTGTGTTTTGACGGGGGTTGTTTTAATCACGTGTGAATGGTTTCCTGTGAAGTAGATGAGCAGTTCTTCACTTTCCTCCAAGACACTTAGCTCCTCAGGTTGCCTCTCTTTTCCTGCGTCGCCGGAGAGGGACACATTACTCTCATTGGAGAAACTTTCTTCAGAAGATGTGTAGTTCGACCCATCAAGAAGTGAGGTAACATTACTCTCTGTTGTGTTGGATCTGGATATATTCTGTTTACTCTCGAGCAAAGCTTGTGATACATTTCCCAGGCTTGAGTCGATAGTTACGTGTTCAGAGGAATTCATTTGAAGTGTATACTCAGGTTCTTCTGTAGTGTCATTGCCATTGGTTTTGTTGTCTCTGCCGTCGACTTCCAACTCTAAGATGGTTAAGTTGCTTATGTCCAAGCTAACCTTTTCAACATCAGCTGCTGGAAAAGACAATGAATCATCATCTGCTGATACGTTAGCTGCTGTGTTATTCTCATCTACCTTTTCTGCAGAGTTTGACGTTGCGTTACCGTCTGTTGAAATAGAGAGATTTTTCGTGCTAGAATTGGACGTTGGCACAGAGTAAGAAAACACGTCACCTCTTGTGAGAATCTCCTCTGAATCAGTCATGTGGTTATCACTGGTCAAGGTTACATCGAGTTCTTCAGTCTCCAAGATTGAACTTGCATTTCCTGTTAAAGTCACGGTAACATTTGTAATATCTGTGGGTACATCCGCTGAGAGTACCGTAACATTGTGAACTGTTGCGTTCTTTGTAGTTAAGTTGTTATTCTTTAGCGCTATATTTGGGCTGTACAAAACGGTTGTGTTCTCTATTTTATAATTCAAAGAAGAATCACCAAAGCTTGACGGCTGACTGCTGTTCTGCGATTGTGTTGTATTCTCACTGATGCTTTGGTTTAGCAAATGTACGTCCGTGAGTTTAAATCCATCCACCTTTTCCAAGTTTAATAATAATGTCTCGTTGATTGCATTTGGCTTTATGGATACATCGCCATCTGCTGATAATACCGTAGCATTTTGAACTGTTGTGTTGTTTGTGTGAGAATCGGCAGAAGCCATGGTTGCATTGTCACTTTTTAGTAAATGTGGGCTATACAAAATGGTCGTGTTCTCTATTTTATACAACGACGAATTACCAAGTGTACTGCTGTTCTGCATTTCGCTTGTGTTCACTTTAATGCTTCGATTATACAAATCTACCTCCGTGAGGTTCGATCCATCCACGTCTTTCCAGTTTGCATTTGGCTTTGAAAAAGAGGTTTGTGTTTTATTCTTTGTCCCTTTCAAATGAATCGTGACATTTCCATCCTCAGGCACATCAACAGCATCATAGTCGAGGAAAGAGAGGTCCAACTGTTCCACACCTGGGTCTTTGGATTGGTTCTTCAGAGATCTCAAATCCCATAGCTCTGCATACATGTCTGTGTCAATGTCTACCTTTACTGGCTCCACCGGAGTTTTTGGCTTTTCCTCTTCTATTTTGATTTCGGGAAGTCCCTGAGGGTTCCATATATGAAACTTATTCTCGTAGTCGTAGCCAGGGTAATCGTACTGGTTGTCACGATAGCACTCAAAATCGTTAAACTTGACGCGCATTCCTTTGGTCGTCTCATGGGAGTTCAGGGACGCCAGGAGCCAGACACCTTGTATGAAAGAAACACAAAAAACATCAGATGGAGAACTTAAAACAACCGTCACTTTTCACATGCAAAGGTTCCAGATATTTCCAATTGGCCCTGAGAGCTTAAATTAAGAAGCGTCTTGCAAATAGACGCAATGCACAGTATTTAATATTCATGCCTGAAGGTTATATACCTGTTCTTATTGGCCAAGTCTCCGTTTTACTTCCTTGTCTCTCCGAAATGTAATCACTTCATAATAATTGTATACATCTTTTAGACACGTATGTAAAATGTTGTTATTTAGCAGATGAGTTCAACAGTTTTAGCCAAAGATGTGATTTATTAAGTTGCAAATCAGTACTTTTTTTGTGTCAAAGTTGACATTCAAACCACATTTGAAAAGATTTACTCCCTCGGATATAGCTTTCACAAGAATTGGACAAACGAGTCACAGTGACATTAACAATTGACCTTTGACCAAACTCCAAAAAAGGTGATGCCTGGAAACTTCTTGCAGCAGTTTTCTGTATTTGCAACGCTTTTTCTTAATGCAGCGTATTTGTTTCCAAATTGGGGAAGATGTTTCTCCATTTGATTGCATTGTGTCGATTATTGGGCCAATACTCTTTGCAGCATTCTGTATAATAACTGTCTGCATCTCTACATATTCTCAAAATATAGGTATCCCTACAGACAAAATAATTGCACACACATATTTTAACTTAGAAAAAGAAGCATTGAATGCCCTTACATACCTATGTTGTCCATTTCCATCGTGATAGTCTCTCCGGTCATTGGGTAGAGGCTCAGAAAGTCCTCTGTCCGCCCATTCACCTCAAATGCGTGTCCGTAGAAAGTAGCTGTCTGGATGTAGTCCTGCGCTCCGATGCTGGACATGTGCCATGTTGCAATCTCACCGTTACAGAAACCTAAGTGAGGTCCACTTTCAAACACGTACCCATTGATCGCTGTGAGGAAAAGGTGAATACATATCAGTCATCTGACGGCAATGCAGTACGTTTCGCAGTATTAATGGAGTTCATATATCATAACTTTTAGGATAAGTTAATATCAGATGGAAAGAACTTACAGTGCATGATATTGGACTTAATAAACTCTGGATCTGCCTTGTTGACTTTGGATCGATCACAGAATTGGCGAATGTTGTCATCCAGGTACCAGCTCTTGTTCTCGTCGAAGACAGCCAGCATAGCATGCTGCTCCTTGTCTGCCTTCAGCTATAGAAACAAAAGTATATTCTTCATTGATAAAGTGAACCAGATTAATGCATTTTCTTTCAACATATGTAGTAAGAAAAAGGGGCAACTTCCAGGTCTAAGAAGTCAAGCCAAGTGCCATATATCTGCCTTCTCTTTTTTTACCAGCAGGGGGCTCATTCAAGAAAATGCCCTACTTTTCACTTGATGTATTGCCTCAGTTAATCTTTTTCTTAAAGAGTTTATAGTCTCAATCTCTAGTTTTAAACCTTCCTTAATAGAGTTGGATGTTCATTTTGTAAATGATGGTCCCATTCAGAGTAAAAAAGGTTATAAAGGGTCACAAGGCTATCTTGTGATTGAGCTGCCACCACAGTGTTGTGGTGCATATACTCTTTTGAAGGTGTGTTTAAGTTCATTGAAGTCTATTGTACATTTTTGTTTTACTTATGTTTCCTAAGAACAAGATGGCGTTGCCCAAAATGACCAACTCAAGGTTTCAAAACCATTGTCCACAACCTAATGGGCACTTGTATGCAATCTGATGTGTGTAGAGTAAGACTGATGTCGATATTTGTTTCATCAAGATCACAAGTTATTTATGCTATTTAAAAAAAAGTTTAATTCAGTTTTTTCAAGATAACAACATATAGTCATAGGCCATTATATTTAATTCATGAAACAGAAAATTATCTTTGGACATTTGTTATTTTGAGATATTGACAAAAATAAGTTTCTCGTTATTATCACGGGAAGGGGAGTAGGAAAAGTGTAACACAGAATAAACCCATGGAACATCTGACCTAAACACAGACCAACAATGTTTTTGGAGCCATGTTTAAAATACATTTATTTTGTTACTGTACATTTTTAATTCAACAAGTATATTTTTTACATTTTTTAATGCTATTTTATTTTTTAATGAGATTTTACATTTTGGAATGTTTATTTTTAATCGTTTAATTTGTATTGTACAATTCCATGTCTTTTCATGCTGCTGCAACGTAAACATTTTCCCAAATTGGGATCAATAAAGTTAATCTTATCTTATCTTAACCTCCTGAGCACAGGGCCTATTTTCAGGCCTCAGGCTCGAAAATGGTATGCCCAGAATGAATGACTATATCTTCACTTCTGAAAGGGGTATATGAATAATCTTTTGCATCAAAGCAATGACACACCT
>NW_011333089.1:0-8814 GCF_000735185.1 Notothenia coriiceps | reverse complement strand
TGCCAACCCTCCCAATTTTCGCGGGAGACACCCGCATTTCTCCCGATTTCTGACCAAAATCAGATTTACTCACGACTGTTTCCACTCGGATTTACAGCTACACCATTGTTTGGTTTCCATGGTAGCGCATCTCTTTAGCAGCGCGCGCAACTCAAAGTCTGAGAGGGTGAGGAAGATGAAAACTGAACAAGAATCGACAACTTGACCCTCTGATCACTCCTTTCCTGTAAAATACAGGTCCAGCCCACACATATGCTCCATGGTGCCACAGGCATTGCCCTTACAACTACAATAAGCATGCAAATGTTAATCTACAGCTCCGGCGATCCACTAGCACCGGAGTCTACACCTGCAGACGCAGCCATCCCCTACTGTAGCGTCACCTTGGATACGAGTCTAAACCACTCACAGGCCAGGGCGCTGAAAGGGCGCCCTTTGAGCATCAGATCTGATGACGCTGATTGGCTGAAATTATGTTTCGGCGGCATAGTTTACAGATAGCAACAGTCAGCTTGTTGGCTGCTGCTGCTCTGGCTGAGGGCTCCTTTCTACCGCCTGGACGAGAGAGGGTAATGATACACGCTGCGGCCAGGCAGGAAACATGTGACTTATCAGTAACTTTAGACATCGTAAAACAATTTTAAACGAGACTTTATTGTAGATTATACATTTTACTGATACCAACTATATCATATTTACCTTGTTCTTTAAAAATAAAAATAAATAAAAAATTATTTTTTGGAAATATATATTTTTTTATACAAGAGGAGATGTTCTAAGATTGGTCTCTCCTAACCTAAACAAAAGAATAATTTTAACCCAAAACCTAACCAAATCATTTTGTTGCTAAACCTTACCAGAAATCAACCATAAAAGTTTTTTTTCAAACACTGATTTTTTGAACAGCACATATGTCATCCTGCTGATCAAGATCATGAACACAAGTTTAATCTGGAAAATGTGTTCTTTCACAGGCTCTCCCTCATGCTGCTCTCTCACGCACACAGATAATTCAATGGTTGCACTCAAGGGCGCAGTGGCTATAGGGAGTACGGGGACGTTTCCCTGCATCCCGAATGGTGCATAAAAAAACAACTCCAGAGACAGAGAGGTAGAGAGTGCTGACATACAGTACTTGGCCAAGTATGGTTATTTAATCTGCCTCACAACTGTCTCTCTGCCTCCCTTACCCAGACAAAAACATCTGGTTGAGTTGGGTGCCACAGGTTTACCACAATGCAATCACAGCAACAAGAAGTGGACTCTTTTTGCTCTAATCTTACCCGAATAACAATTAAAAAATCGTAAAGATGTGGCTCAAAAGCTCAGTAAAAATCCACCAAAATGGAAGCATCCAATTGCAAAAATGAACAGCTCTTCATTCAGCAGGCCCGCAGACCACAGCCAGAGATAGAAGAGTGATTTGTCTCAAAGTTGTCATACATTTAACTGAAGCTCTCTTCATTCCTTAGCTAATACATGACCCAAACCACCCCCTGGCCTTTTAGAAGGTGGATATTTGGTGACTGGTACTATGTAGTCAACGTTGGATGAAGCCAATAATTGTGTTTGTTTCGAAAACAGTGATATTGTTCATGTTGATAGTCTTGTTTGAAGTTGCTATTCCTATGCGTGCACAACAACATCCACTGTCTTCTCTCTGGAGCACCAGCAGTGTTCAACAACAGTGGGATGCCTACTGCAACCTTCTGAATGGCAGGTGTTTTCATGAGGGGGAAAGCAGAAACTGATTGCACAAACCATAAGGCTGAGTGTGGCTTTGCAGATGTGTGAACAGTGCCCATGGATGGAGCTCTTTAATGCATGGTTGCACTCCACCCAGATGCTGATGTATGACCCTACTTCTCCATCTGTGGGAGGATGGCTTCTGACATAGAAGCAACATCTTGTTTGGTTGTCATTATTCACTGTGAAACTCACTAACTGGCATCATGATGGATGGCCACTGTTTCTCCTAGATGCACACAATATACTCAGATTATGATTAAGGCCATAAGTGACTTTTTAAAAGTACTGACCAAAAGTAAAACATTTTGTTGTTCTGAGATTAAAGTCAGAGTTCTTTGAAAAACGTCACCAATTATTTACCGTCTTATGTCCCTGTGTGAGCCTTATGGTCCTCAACAGCAAATATTCTAAAGGCCCCCAAAATAAAAGTGGACAAGCACCTTTTATCCACTATGTTCCCAAAATGTGGACCCCCCCCCAACAAGAAATATTAGAGAGTAAAAATCAGTATGTTTAAAAAATGCTTTTTCAACTAACATTTGAATTAGCAATATCCATCTTCTATTGATATTTATTTCTCATTGTTTTATTTCTTTTTTATTATTATTTAACTTTCTTTTTTAATTTTGTTTTATTTCTGCCTTGCTTTAACTGAGTATGTTACCACTTCATCATGTATGTATAAATCATTCATGCAGTGGCGTAATTATCGACGGTGCAGCCATTACAACACCCATACAAAAAAGAATATATTCTTATTATAAAAACTTTTTTGCCCCAATGGCATTGACCGGTTCACGCAGTCTTCAAAGTAACCAAGCAACCTAAATTAATTTGTAATTTGTCTATCCAATGACCTTGCTCCCTTTCATGACATGTGATACCTTGTGTGACGAGCGAACCGTTTAATCAACCTGTACTGTACTGTAGCTAGCAGCAGCAAGTTCGGCAGCATTATAAAAAATATAATAGCATGCATTTATAATGTACAGCAAACCAAAGCACAAGAGCGGCGCTCAAAAGAGAAAGGACAAGAGAGATCAAGGAGATAACTATAACTATGTAAATGTATCCTGTAAATATAATGTATGATGTCCTTTATTGTTTTATGTTTCATGTGGAACCTATATGCTGCAGGTCTCCCTTGAAAAAGAGATCTATGATCTCAAGGGACCAATCTGATTAAATAAAGGTTTGAAATGGAGATATAACAGCTAAACTGATAAAATTAGACAGTTTTTTGTCATACATCGTCCTCAAAATCGAGCGCTAACTTTAGCAATGTTGACGTGCAGCGGCAGCCGGAGGCTAACGATAGCTCACCTGCCTCACCACCATCATTGCCATCTAGCTCCACAAGTGAAGCTGTATCCGTGGCCGTGGCTGTGCAACCTTCTTCTCTCTTCTCCAGCCAGCGAGGAGGAGAGGCTGGATTGGGCTGTGCCCGGCGGTGGTCCAACAGTTCCCCCAAGGGCCTCAACCGATAGGGGACTCTATGGCGCTATTGAGACCCCCGACGCCAAGATCAAAAGCTATATTATAGCAACCGGTCCATGTAGGCCTACAGGCCCATCCATTCCCCAGAGACAAACATCAATGAAACAGGTATAATCCTCTTCTTAGTTCGCTGTGCCGTTGTCAGGCTGTAGTGGTCTGAGGCCAGGGCAGGCTGTGGTTGATAGGCTACATGTGGCGCTTCTGAGTGGTTGTGTATGTCCGTGCGTGTGTTAGCGCATCAGCGTGCGCTTATGTTTGGGGTGCAAAAACGATATTTGCACCGGGGCCAATCACAACCTTGTTACGCCACTGCATTCATGTATGATGTACACTCTACATGCTGCATGTGTGCTAATATAGTAGCAGCAGTAGTGTTAGTAGTAGTAGTAATAGTAGTCAGGGGCGTTTCCTGGACCTGGAAACATCCGGGGCTTAGCCCACAGTGGCGGCGCCAGAGATTTTCTTTTAGGGGTGCTTGACGTTTCATAGAGGGTGCTCAAACATCTAGGGTTTCCCATTAAGGTACCCGGCGCTACAGTGGAATTTTTTTACTGCAACACTCCCCACACGCACATACACAGTACACCCGCGACTGTTACAATGAAGGCTCGATAATCAGCTCACGGCATATAGGTGTAAGCAGGGGTGAAGTGTTATTTTTTATAAGTGGGGGGCGGACCTTACCTCCTCTAGGGGGAAGATTTTTTTAAATCACTCCCCTTTTAAACTGTATTTTGTTTTACTGTCATATAGTATTTCATAACTGTTTTTTATTTATTCTCTTATTTTTTTTATAACTATAATGATCATATGAAGGTGTGAATCGGAAATAATCTTTTGAATAATTTGTGACCAAACCGTTTGAGATCCACTGAGATAGCTTAGACTAAAGTTAACTATCTAAACACTCAGAGAGTCCTTTAGCTCAGTGGTTCTCAACTGGTGGGTCGCGACTCAAAAGTTGGTCGCGGACCCGTTTGGAGTGGGTCGCAGATGCGTGAGTGAAGAAAAAAAAAAATGAAAAAATAATAATAATAAAGATTTTGGGGAAAATGTCAAATTTTTATTTTGAAGGCCCGATTTTCTAACGCTGTGCATGCAGTAGGCGTTGGACTGGAAGTACCGGAGACCATAAACTGTTTTTGAAAACTTCTGTCATTTTATTTTGGGTCGCGACCAACTTTTGAGTCGCGACCCACCAGGCTAAAGCCCTGAATGCCCAGGCCAGGCGACACCACTGGTAGTAGTAGTAGTAGTAGTAGTAGTAGTAGTATTAGTCGTAGTAGTAGTAGTAGTATTAGTAGTATTAGTAGTATTAGCAGTAGTCGTCAAAGTGTTGTCACTCTTACCAAGAAGTGTCCCTGTAAAGAGGAGGGTCTCTCTGTGTGAGGGGGCCTCTGTCTGAGGACGTGCTGAGACGAGCCTCCTCCTGAAAAGCTTTGTGCCTGTGTCTGAGCCTTTAATGACTCCTGGACTTGCAACGTTTATTTTTTACGGACAATCTTCAAAGTACATTTTGTTTCTTTGTTGTAAAAATAGGAATCTTTCTACCTCTGCGGAGTAGTGACATTATCTCTCTGGCTTTAAACCCCCCTCCCCTCTGTCTGTCTGAAGACTCCATCTGCTTCTATTGAGTCTAGCTAAATACAAAAGCTGAAGGTAAAACATCAATAGGATTCATTCAGGGCTACTTAAAGTGAGTATAAGCTCACATCTAACCTAAATCAAAAGATAACATCTAGTTCATTAACATTGTTCCTCCATGAGCTCAGACTTGTTTAGACCTTCTATGCCAGTAAATACTCTTGCTATTAAAACACAAACATCTCTAAATGCTGGCCTGCAGCTAACTGCCAGCTGAGAAAACATGAAAGCTCTTCTTGCAATCGCTGCAATTGGAGGACTAATCAGTCGCTCCCAGAAACACTTTAGCCTGTGAGGGATCCTGAAATACCATCTTAATGCTCACTACTCTCTCTCCTCACTCTCACCATCTACAGCGTCTGTTCACAACACACTCTTCCTCCATCACTGCCTGTATAACCACACTGACCAACCAAGATCAAGCGTATTGATTTGAGAGTGTATTGTCAAATAAGGACTAGTTTAAAATGTATGTGCAAGATGATAAACCTAGGTTGTGTAATTGTATTAATTTCCTTTTGTTTTTTTCTTTCACTTTTTTTCAGCGACAGTCTTTGGTGTCAAATTAATGTAGGTTCATGTGTTTGTACATGTTTTGCCTCTATCTGTCCAGGCAGAAGGCTTCAGTAAAGGTTCTATTTGCCCTGCTTTTGAGATAACTGTCTGAGGTTATACCTTCTTGTCAATGGAATGGATCTGAATAGACCTTTTGTGTTCAGAATATGTTTCGCTCTATTATAATGAACACATTGCATTGTACATTAGTTTTTCTTTTCTTTCCTCCCATTTAGCTGTGTGTATTTAGTTTTATCGTATTTTTATAATATATCCCCTCTTGTTCCCTGGCCATCTTCCCACACTGGCTCTTAAATAAACCTATTCATTCGCTGGTGGCACGCATTTATAATTCACTATATTATTCATTAGAATGAAGTTTACCTGAATGCAGTATAATTCCTTCACAACTTCATAGCGCTTGAATGGCTCTTTCTGATTTCCTGAAGTATGTTTTATACTGCGGGCAAATGGTAGCTAATAGAAAGCCAATTAGCATATTGATAAGTCTACTGGTGTTCATCAGATATGATATATTAATTATAATAGATAGTTCAATCAATAGGCTACATAATATTTCACTTTGATTTAATTTGGCAAAAAACTTAATTGATTTCCACCAATTCTTTCTTATGGGACAGCATCAGACCTAAATGCAGTTCTGAGTATCATTTTATAATCTGCCATTTAAATATATAGAACACACTGTTCTCATGGGCACTAGTTCTTCTATTCCTTTTGAAGTTGTTGTTTTGAACTAATTTAAATGGCTAGGTATCAAAAGAGAAAATGTTTTTTAGCCGGTGAACTCATTCTTTAAATCATAGAGTTGGGCACCCTCAACAAGCTTGATACAGCACTCACATTTACAAAGGTTGAATCTAATCTTTACAGCCTCAATTAGAATCCATCTTGCATCCTTTTACTGTATTACACCCCTTATATTTAAATCCCCCTTTCTCTTTCTTATAATGTTCCTTTTATATTAAAGGTTAAGCCACAAACATAATATGTATCTTTTTAGAATATAGTCTACAGCTTTCATTGCAGTTCAGGATGTTGTTCTGAGGTAACAGTGGTTCCTAAAGCTAAATGCTAACATGTCCACAATGATAATGCTAACATGAGGATTGCAATGTTTCACATTTCTAACAAGCAATAACAATGCAGTATAATATATCAATCATTCTTTGTGCAAGTATTTGGAATTAAAACCCGAGCGAGCACAGACAATTCAATCTTTGACTAAACATTGTAAAGGAAGACATTTGAACTTGTGGAGACCCCAAAAAAGACATTAAGTTTGTTTTAGTTTAGTGCGTTTTCATCTGAGGAACACGAATATCTGTAAAAAGGTTCATGTTAATCCATTACTGTGGCTGTGAGGTAGTGCAGTCATTTTCCAATCGGGTGGTCTGCGGTTTGATCCCAGCCCCTGCTTTCATCATGTCAATGTATCCTTGGGAAAGATACTTAACCCCAAGTTTCCCTCGATGGTGACCAAAGTGGTGGACAAACCAAGCCATTAGCATGTTTGTGTCTAACAGACTGCACCCCTCCAAAAGAAAAATGAGATTAAATTACATTCAACAATATTGTCAATGCACAGAATACAGGTACTAGGTCAATTAGATGTAGTTTGCATCTAACCAGAAGTGCAAAACAGCAGGAAGTGCAGAGTTGTTCAAGTATAATATACACTACCAGTCAAAAGCTTGGACACACCTTCGCATTCAATGTTTTTTGTTCATTTTAATTTGTTTCTACTTTGTAGATTAATACTGAAGACATCAAAACTATGAAAGAACACATTATGGATTTATCTAGTTAAAGAAAAAATCTTCAGAGTATCCCCCTTTTGCCTTGATGACAGCTTTGCACACTCTTGGCTTCTCTCAGTCAGCTTCATGAGGTCGTAAACTGGAATGGTTTTCAATGAACACGTGTGCCTTGTCAAGAGTCCATTTGTGGAATGACTTGCCTTCTGAATGTGTTTGAGAGCATCAGTTGTGTTGTGCAGAGGTAAGGTTAGTGCACAGTGGAAAGCCCTATTTGACTACTGTTGTAATCCATATTATGGCAAGAACCACTCAACTCAGTAAAGAGAAGCGACCGTCCATCATCACTTTAAGAAATTAAGGCCAGTCGATCCGGAAAATGTCAAGAACTTTGAATGTGTCCTCAACTGCAGTCGCAAAAACCATCGAACGCTATGATGAAACTGGCTCTCATGAGGAACCCCACCCCCCGGGAAAGGAAGAGCAAGTGTTACCTCTGCTGCCGAGGATAAATACATCAGAGTTATCAGCCTCAGAAACCGGAAATTAAAGCACCTCAGCCTAGAGCACATCAACGATCACAGAGCTCAAGTAGCAGATTAATCTCAACATCCATTGTTCAGAGGAGACTGCGTGAATCAGGCCTTCATGGTCCAATCGCTGCAAAGGTCCACTACTGAGGATGAACAACAAGAAGAAGAGAATTGCTTGGGCCAAGAAACACAAGGACTGGACATTGGACCATTAGTCCACCAAACAATATGATTTACCTTTCTCTACCTCCCCAAAATAACCAAAATCTGACAAATGTCACAAATGTGTGAAATGTCTTTTTTAGCTGTTGTCGTCATTTCCTGCTATCTTCTTCATGCAGTCAGTCAGAATGAATATTAAAACGGGGCGTTTCTTTGACTATTTATAGGCAAATATGGGCGTTACATGAAGCCTGCAGAAGCTGTGCCGCATTTCGAGTCGATTGGGATTTATAAAGGGAAACCGGCGTAGGACGTGCGTGCGCAGTGTTTCATAAATCTGAATATTTTTTTGCGTATTTACTTGCTTTGTCCTACGTACGCCACCTTCCCACGTGAATCCTACGCAAAGTTTTATAAATGAGGCCCCTCTCCACAATCAGCCGACCTGAACCCAATTGAGATGGTTTGGTATCAGTTGGAGTGTAGGAAAAGCAGACAAGTGCTCAGCACCTCTGGGAAGACTGTTGGAAAACTATTCCAGGTGACGACCTCATGAAGCTGACAGAGAAGCCAAGAGTGTGCGAAGCTGTCATCAAGGCAAAAGGGGGCTACTCAGAAGAATCTAAAATATAAATCATATTCTGGATTTTAAAAAACTTTTTTGTTCACTAGATAATTCCATGTGTTCTTTTATAGTTTTGATGTCTTCAGTATTAATCTACAATTTAGAAAATAATTAAAAGAAATAAAAAACTTTGAATGAGAAGTTGTGTCCAAACTTTTGACTGGTAGTGTATATATACTGTATATGTATATATACGCATGTGCCGGATATTAACAAACTGAGGAGGCACTCATCTTATTCAGTCAGTCACTGAGTATCCAGGGGGGGGGGG
>NW_011333088.1:0-1026 GCF_000735185.1 Notothenia coriiceps | reverse complement strand
AAAAAGATTATTAATTTAACCCTTTTTGAAGTGAAGTTATGGTCATTTGTTCTGGAAATGTCATTTTTGAGCCTGAGACCTGAAAAACAGGCTCAGGGCTTAACAGGTTAATATATTATTGTAATGAAAGAATAGGACGATGAAACCCAATTTTGTTGTAACACATACATGCACACAGCACACACAGTGAACGTTGGTCTCTGAATTAAAAAATGTAATAAACAAAATCCTCCAAAGCATTGATGAACAGATTACATGGACCATCACCCAGAACAAAGGAGCGTTCCCTCATGAAGGGCACGAAGCATGTCTTTGTGTCCTCATGTCTCAAACCACAAGCTAACTGTTTACAGGAAGTGTTAACATATTATTTCACTCTTCTCTCACACCACTGTTTCCTCTTACAGCAGTAAACAACAACAAACGTAGAGACGCCTTCTGCTCAAGGCCTGTTGATGTGTGCCTAAACGTTCAATTACTTTGTTCGCGAATAGAGTTTGTATTCATGACACTGTTCAGATTGTATACAGATACAAATACATTATTTCTTTGGACTTGTTCCCTGGGTTAAGGTACCATATGTGCAGATATATCAGAACACAAATAATTATCTTGGGGACATTTTTTTTTTGTGTGACCGTTGCTCCATTTAGGAATGACATAATATAGAAGACAAACTAAAACATATATATATATTTATATATATTTAAGTAAATATAAGAAGTTAAACTAAGAATATGCAAACAAATATATAAAATAGAATAAAATAAAGATTGTTAAAGTACTGTAACTCTTGATTTTGGAGATTAATCCGTCAGATAGCTTTCAGTCTGATGAGTAACCGTCACAATGATTTAAAGTCACATTTAGATAAACATCCAGAATAAATCCGGTCCCTGTAGCAGAACGCCTGCTGGACTCACATCTGCCTCTAGATGTGGGTGTAAGTGTGTGTGTGTGTGTGTGTGTGTGTGTGTGTGTGTGTGTGTGTGTGTGTGTGTGTGTGTGTGTGTACGAGTACGACGA
>NW_011333087.1:0-2135 GCF_000735185.1 Notothenia coriiceps | reverse complement strand
ACTCTCTAAGATGGACACACACACACACACACACACACACACACACACACACACACACACACACACACAAGCCTGGGAGTAAACACACACACACACACACACACACACACACACACACACACACACACACACACACACACACACACACACACACACACACACACACACACACACAAACACACACACACACACACACACACACACACACACACACACACACACACACACACACACACACACACACACACACACACACACACACACACACACACACACACACACACACACACACACACACACACACACACACACACACACACACACTCACAGAAGCCTGGGAGTAAACACACACACACAGTCTATGTTCCATTTAGACTGTATATTTACTCTGCATTACGGGGTTAATGAGGTGAAGCCTCTCACTCTCTCTATAATGGATCTCTACCTCCCCCCTTCCTCCTCTTCATCGCTCTTTAACTCTTCCTCACCCCTGCCACTCTTTCCTCTCCTCTTTGTTTCCTTTTCTCTCTTTCGCAATCCCTCCTAACGTCACTCTTCTGATCTTTGCTTTCCGTCTCCCTGCCCTCGGGTTCGTCCCGTTCCCTCCATCTCTCTCCGTTTACCAAATAGCTGATGTCACTTTTTCCATTTCCCCCCTAATGGAGGCAGAAAACTCAGAGCGATGGACGGAGGGGGGAGAACAGCCCGAGATGAAGAAGGATGGATCGAAAGGGAAGGAGGAAACGAGGAAGGATGAAAAGGTGACAGGAGAGAGATTGAAGGATCCGTGGAGGGAAAGTTGGAGGAAAGGGGCGAGAAAGAGAGAGAGAGAAGGCAGAGGATGATGGGTAATGAAAAGGTCAAAAGTGGATAACATGTTTTGTAAAAACACCATCAAAACATTATTTAAAGGGGAATCGTTCCTCAGACACGATAAGTACGAAGGGCTGCATGTGTGGAGTTATACACATCCAGAGAAACACTTCACCCTCAACGCGTGTAAAGAAATGTAAAGATGACATTTTAATATACAATAAACTATGACTTTTTTAATTTAATGGATACATTTACTGACTTTTTATATTTTTTTATAGCTTTTTGATGACTTTTTAAATATGTTTTTATTGCTAACTGTACTGTGTATTTTTTTTTTTTTTTTTTTTTTTGGGCATACTTAAATTTGTTTCCTTTAATATTTTTTTAACAGCAAATTAAACTGACATTTAAAAAATATCTTCTGTGGCTTATTTTGCCATGTTTTTAATGAATATGTTGCATGCTTTACTTGACTTTCTCTTTTTGAATTTTAATTAACATACTATATCAACGCCATTTTATTATTTCTGATGCTTTCTAGACATTTTTCACACTTTCCTGGCATTCCTGTTACGTATTTTTTGACTAAACTCTATACTATAAAGAATTAAATAAAATCATAATAATAATTTACCCACTCTGTATGCACCTGTAATTCACTTCACCACGATCAGTCCCTCATTACTCGTTATGACTTCAACCACAGCGTTTTGTAAAGCAAACTAAAAACTAAGATACAAAAAACACAAGAATGAAAAGACGGAGAGAGAATTGTCAAAAGGGGGGAAAACGGCAAAAAATATAATGATGGAAGGAGGAAGGAGCGAGAGGAGAACAGAGACATTCCCAGACAGAACAGGCTGTTAAAACACACAAACACAAACACACACACACACACACACACACACACACACACACACACACACACACACACACACACACACACACACACACACACCTTGCTCCGTCATTAGTCTTCATTAGAGTCTTTATGAGGAAAATTAGAAAGGGAGTTTCCTCCCAAACTGAGCCCTGGGGTCCAACCTGCTTGTGTGTGTCTGTGTGTGTGTGTGTGTGTGTGTGTGTGTGTGTGTGTGTGTGTGTGTGTGTGTGTGTGTGTGTGTGTGTGTGTGTGTGTGGTTTTGTGTGTGTGTGTGTGTGTGTGTGTGTGTGTGTGTGTGGTTATTTAGCACGGGCATATAGCAGCGCCGTATAGATAGAATTCAGTCTTGCAGTTTTGCTCCTCCACCTGTAACATCACTGCCCCTCCACCTGCCATACAGTAGGTTACTAACAAGATTACTTATATAATACAGTGA
>NW_011333086.1:0-3610 GCF_000735185.1 Notothenia coriiceps | reverse complement strand
TGCCATAATCATTTATTTTTTCCATAATCAGGCAGCTGAACAACATTGGTAAAACATTATATATATATATATATATATATTTCTATTAATCATTTTCGGCCTTTCGGCATTCGGTTTTCGGCCAACTGTTTCCTATTTTCGGTATCGGTTTCGGCCAAGAATTTCCCATTCGGTGCACCCCTAGTTTTTCCTTTATTCTCTTATTTTTTTTAGAACTCTCTCTCTCTCTCTCTCTCTCTCTCACACACTGAATGTTGCATTCACTGAACACGGGAAATACAGTCCTGCCGTCCTCTCTTGTGTCATGATGAGGTTCACGTAAAGCACGGTTAATTTATTATATTATTGAAGGACAATTGTCCGGGGCTACAGAAAAAACATTCGGGGCTAAAGCCCAGGCCAGGCGACGCCACTGGTAGCGAGTGGCGCAACTTATAGTTTTAATTTGTACGTCACCAGGTGACTCAAAGGACTCGGGTTAATGGAGAAGGGAGACTCGTCACGACCAGCTCATTACTATGATCCAGGTTAATGATCCGGATGAATCAGGACTCACCCATCTCTAATTGAGACACGGCCAAAGACTATTGGAACATCTGACCATTTGCTGTGTCTTTGACTGAAAAGTATAACATTCCTAACTCACCAGGTTAAAGTCTGAACAATGAAGTCTGAACAATGACAGTTGCCCCACATCAGTTTGTTTATATCTGTCAAATGTACATATATATATATATATATATATATATATTTATATTAGACTTTAATAACTCTGCCATTTCGGCTTGTTTTGCACTTCTGGTTAGATGCTAACTGCATTTCTTTGACCTGGTTCTTGTAAATAAAGTTGATTCTGATCTAAGAGCCTGTAAGCAGGGTTTTGGTCATCATCTTCTAGATGTTAAGGGTAAATCTGGGCTGAGCTTTTCTTCAAATTCAAACATGTCAGATTGGAAACTGTATTTCACGCCTCCTCCCCCTTACCCTTCTAATTGGATAAGGTGTCGACACTCTGTTTGTGTCAAACTCCAACCTGACAAGCAGGATTCACTCACAGGATTGTCCAGGTGTGGACGTCAGAAAGCCTTCAGCATCACCCTTCAAACTTTCATCCAATTTTGCTTTTAGATGTGGTCGGACAACGCTTCATACAGAATCAGCTTTTTTCTGACATTCCCTGGTCTTAAATTAGGTTTAAAAGGCAGAACACTTGCTATGAAACATTTAAAAATGAATCAAGCTTTTATGCAGGATTTCTACCTTGTTTCTTTCACAATCACAGAGTAATCACAGAGTAATATCCATGTTATCAAAGGCAAACAATTGCAGCTGGCTGATATATTACTAATGCTGCCTGTCTCATATATAACAGAACACATAGTGAAGCTGTAAGAGGGCAGCCTGACCCAGAATAAAACATGTTCCCTCAGTATCAGAATACACCCTGTTATAGCGCTGCACACATCACTGTGTGGATGGAGCCAATAAAGAGGGGCCTCAGGCTGTTCTGACCCAGACTGGACCTCAAACTTTCATGCCTAAAAGCTACAAGCTGCTCTGCTGTCTCAACAAGACACGCATTAACCTTTCCTGCGTTATTTTTCTGTGGAGATCTCCCACTTTGAAGTGCTTCCATTTAACCTTCATTTAACTTTTGTGTCATGCACTCCCAGGCGCCCCACTTTGACAGCGGAAGCCTTTAGAAGTCAGAAAAGCCTCGAGGCGATAGATGGCATATCAGCACATCTGTCTGTTCCAGCGCCAGGTTGTGAAGAGCTGTTCGTTCTCCTCTCCTGTTCTGCTGCTGACTGACTGGATCTCGCTGTAGCCCAGTGTCAGGGAGACACTTTAAAAAGACATGATCCTGATTTTGAAGCGGCCATTGTCTGATTTCTACTGGGAGTCAGAAACCAACACCAGCCGAGCAAAACTGTTGAAAAATGTAATCTATAGTGGACTGTCCCAATGACAGTATTTGCCTGCCAAATGAGTTATAACAAAAATACTTAAACGTGCATTCATTGATTTTCTTGACCATTTGGAGGCAGATGTCATATTTGCACATCCAGCAGGCACAGATCAACATTCACTTACAGTCATGTTAACTGGTTCTCTGGGACTAAAGGTTCTTGCTCGAATCAACTTCAACTCCATTTTGTACCTGGTCCTTCCTCTTTTTTGTTTTCAAGTGCAGATAGCACCCACTCAGTGTAGACTAGGGGTTCCCAAAGTGTGAGGCGCGCCTCCCCTGGGGGGCGCCAGAGAGCTTCAAGGGAGGCGCAGCCACAAGAAAAAAATAAAGAGAAACAGTGAAATCTAGCTAGTTAACTTCAGCTAAATGTATGCGAGCGGCAAAACATGGATATATTTTTGGTGAAGTTGCTAGTGAGAGAGGAGACAGCGTCTGTCAGAAAACGGAGGAAATATGACAATGATTATTTGATGCTAGGATTTTCATGGACCGGTCCTGATGACACTCCACTGCCACAGTGTGTTATCTGCAACGAGGTGCTAGCTAATGACAGTATGAGACCATGTAAACTCCGGCGTCATATTGAGACAAAACACCCATGTTTGGTGACCAAGCCACAGGAGTTTTTTGACCGGAAGCTCAAGGAATTACAGTCACAGAAAAATGTCATTGACACATTTGGCACTGTGAATACAAAGGCAACCGAAGCATCATACCGAGAGGCGTTACGGATAGCTAAAGGGCAGGTAAAACTCACAACATTGGTGAAACGTTACTCCTCCCTGCTGCTAAAGACATCTCCGTCTCAACTATTTCTCTCCCGAGTGCAACGTATGAGGAAGCTGCCATCCTTAACCTCAACATGTTTAAAACATAAAGACAAAGAGGTTTAAAAAAGCTATTGTTTAATGTTTTAAGGAGGTGACGCTCAGCCAATCAAAAAAGAGAAAGGTAGCGAAAACGGAGCATTTTATGACATTTTCTCTTACTGGACCTCTTTGAAATGCAATTGAATACCCCTGCATTATAGCAACAACAACAATAATAATAATAATAATAACAGCAATAATAATTGGGAGGGGGGGCGCGGCTGTTCTTATGTTCTCTGAGGGGAGGCTCACCTTCCCACACTTTGGGAACCCCTGGTGTAGACGGAATGATCAGCTGATCGTTGAAGCGCCACCACGGGAAACTGTTCAACCTTTCAACAGCAACCAAACTGAATAACATCTACACTTCGTCAATTGTGTCTTTATTGTAGTTAATACTAGTTTTTGGGTTGGCATTTTTAATATCTAGAATGAGAGAATATAGAAACTGCGACACCAGTGACAGCAAGGCCGGATTAGTACCTCAAGGGGCCCATGGGCACTGGGAGCTCAGGGCCCCTCAACCCACGTTCCAACACGTAACAACACGCCTACCCAACCCAACATGACCAATATTTACAATTTTCATTCAATCTGGCATGAAAAAATCGCACACCCATTTGTCAAAAGCAGAGACGCAGCTACATAGTTCAACCAAAGTAGGCCTAGCCTTTTGCCCTTTCAGTCAAACATCACAAGACAAGGATACAATGGATAAGATCTCAAGACAGTGTATGGCTCAAGAAGACCTAGGTAACATCACTCAAAA
>NW_011333085.1:0-2048 GCF_000735185.1 Notothenia coriiceps | reverse complement strand
TACAATGTGTTGTAGCGCTAGCCAATAGAAGCACGAGTGTTGAAGCCGTTGAAGTGGATTGAAATGGACATAGTGGCCAAAGGTACGACACTAGTGACTTAATGCCCAAAAATAGTTTTTCCCATTGACTTATGGCGCATTTCCACTACAGTGCGGAGCTCGCTTTAAGCGTGCCGTGCCCGGCCCGTTTTTGGTTGCGTTTCCATTTGGCGTAGTTCCGGCTAGCGGGTACTATTTCAGTTTTTCTGGCCCCATAAAATCGAGGTCCTTTCCGGGCCAACAACCGGGCTGAGTATGCTAAACTAGTGAGAGAATTGCTGGCAACTACAACTACAACAAGATGAACATATTTGATCGTGATTTAATTGTAATACACGTTTCAAAATGATGCCGAAGTAACAACATACTGATACCGGTTAGTAAAAACCATGAATTAATGCTTTGACAAGTCTGCAGACAGACGGCAAGCGGAACACCTTTTAAAATGTGTGTTTTCTGAATGGAGATCGGCTAAGCTAACGTTGTATCTGCTCCGACCGTCCACACTCTCAACAACGGCCTACAGACATAAATAAACCAGCGCCTGTATTCTCCATGACACAGACAGTCTGTGGTTTGAACTTGTTTCACTTTTGTCTAGTTTCTGAACAGATGTGAGGAGCTGTGAGCTCTGAGGGCTAACAGCTAACGGCTGATGTTGTTTTTCTGTGGTTCTCATTGAAGATGACGCCACGGCTCCGCCTACACCGCGTTACTATAGTTACTGCCCCAGTTCCTAAACAGTAATGGAAATGCAGCATTAAGTGAGCCTGGCCTAACGAGGCCTAACGAGGCCTAGCCATACCGAGCGAGGCCGAGCGAGGCCCTGTAGTGGAAATGCACCATTACATCGGGAAAGAAATGTCTGTGAATCAGCTTACTTTTTTTTTTTTTAAAGTTATCTACCCAGGAAAAACACTTTCATAGCCCTTATTAAAACCATAAGGGTTAAAACGTGTTTTATACAGCCATGGTGTTACATAGTGATGTCACCATGTTCAGGAAGTAAACAAAGGAGTCCAATGGAGGGGTTTCAGGAAGGGGGGGAAAGAGAAAAAAGCATGATCGAGCCTCTTTAAAGTTAAAAAGCACTATTGTAACTTGTTTTTTCCCCTCTGTTGCCTTTTTAAATTGAAGCCGTGGACGAACGTTATGAAGCCTGGGTCAAAGTCAAGAAAGACGAGCAAAGCCAGGAAAATCAAACTCGACTGGACAAGATCGACGAGGAAATGAGAGTGAAGCGTGACCGTGTCCTGGAGGAGCAAGACTGCGACTGGACAGGTCTCGACTTTGAGAGGAAACGTCTGAAAAATAATGACAGAGAAGATAGTAAGGCGCTGAGGGTAAGAGTTGCACAAAGGAAAGAGTAAATACTTAAATCTGACAGGTGTTTCTTTCCTACTGCAGCCAATCAGGGACTAGTTTAAAATCTAAGACTGGTTTTTGGTTTGGTTTGATAGTATGTTTAACTCCACAAAATAGACTACATTAGATATACTTAAATTAATCCATCCCAAATTCTCACGGCAGCAGAACGTTGAATTACTTAAGTAACACATATAATAATACAGAATAAAGTACACATATATATAAACAAAACATCACAGTAGCATCACACACATAATACATAATAAAGTCTGAACACACTTCTGCTTCTGTGACGAAATTATTTCCCAAATTGGGACCTACCTACCTACCTACCTACCTACCTACCTACCTACCTACCTACCTATACCTACCTACCTACTACCTACCTACCTACCTACCTACCTATACCTACCTACCTACCTACCTACCTACCTATACCTACCTACCTCTACCTACCTACCTCTACCTACCTACCTACCTACCTACACCTATCTATCTATCTACCAACGTGTGCAAAGTAGCTGCAATTGTTTTTATTAAAATGTAAATCCAAGATGGCGTTTTAATGCAAATTATTCAGGGTTTTTGATAGAAATAAACTACAGAACTAAAGTGCTGATGACACTGAATGAGGTGCTTGT
>NW_011333084.1:0-1101 GCF_000735185.1 Notothenia coriiceps | reverse complement strand
GCCAAGGACCCCTAAATTGATACACATTTGGCCGCGGACCCCCAATTGAAAATATTTTGTGCCAGGGACCCCCAGAAGCAAAGATATCAGTTAATTTTCGCTTTAAAAAATATAAATATTCAAAGATGTGCACACTTTTTCAAGGTTTTTCAAAAATAGCAGATCTTCAAGCTCATAGCGCGGCACTCGGTGCCGCGCTATGAGCTTGTTGAGCTTGCTAGAGCTTCAAAAATAGCCAAAGCTAAGTGGTTAAATGATTGTGACGCTATTAACTAATTTTGCTGGGGAACCCCTAGCACTCCCTCAAGGACCACTGGTGGTCCCCGTACCACTGGTTGAAAACCACTGCTGTAGATCACTGCCGGTACGTGCGCTGGGGGCGCACCGTTTAAGTTTGAAAAGTTTGTGTGTCTGAAACGCTATGTGATACAGTACAGTTTACACAGCACATGTTCTGTAGCTACTATTGCACTAAATGGTAACGCTTGAATACGTTATGCAAATATGCAACTTGTTTGTTGAAATGTTAATAAATGGGAGCTTCCTCAAACAGCCATCTCTTTCCCGACAATCCCCTCTGTGCACGAACTCTTACATATGGTAATTAAACATTAAAACACCTGCGGCTTATAGTCCAGTGCGGCTTATATATGTACACATCATTCAATTTAGCTGCTGCGGCTTATATTCAGGTGCGCCTTGTAGTCCGAAAATTACGGTACATAATAAAAAATGTCTAAGCACACGTTATTATTATTAATAATAATAAAAAATATATTTGAAAAAATAAAAATAAATAAATAAACACCTCAGGGGTCACATCAAGAGGATTCTGAAATCATCTCACGACCCCCACTTTGGGAACCCCTGCCATAGAGGATGTGAAGTCCACCCCCCAATTGAAACATGTTCATACAATACTAAATACATTTGAAGCCTTTTTATATAAGCTGTCCACCATGTCAATATGTTTCTCTTTTTGTAGTGTATTTGTCTTTTGTATTGGAGGTTTTTCATTGCCAGCTAAACCTTGCCTAGGGCAGCACATTGATCAGAACCGGCCCTGTTGTCATCCCCACAGCACCCCCCATTTGAAACATG
>NW_011333083.1:1376-4251 GCF_000735185.1 Notothenia coriiceps | reverse complement strand
CACACACACACACACGCTTACCATTAACAGAGAAAATGCACAGGCTGCAGACATTGTGTGTGTGTGTGTGTGTGTGTGTGTGTGTGTGTGTGTGTGTGTGTGTGTGTGTGTGTGTGTGTGTGTGTGTGTGTGTTACTGGCTGAATAGTGAGCATTGCTCAAGGGGGCTAAACCGGGATCAGGTGGAATTGCTGGGTCGAGTCTCCAGGTAATCTGAAAGCGTATTTTTTTAGTCAAAGGACTCTGACAGAAGACGACCAAAAGGCTGAGCTGACTTCCAATCGTTCGTATCCTGACAGCAAGACATCAATAATACAACAATCTGAAAGAGAGCTGCAGGAATGAGTCTTAAAACCCTGAAATGAGTCAGCATTTTAGCACTGCCTCCCTCATCTGGAAGTCAATGGTTTCTTTAAATATGTTTTGTGTTAGCACAAACACACACACACACACACACACATGGTATATATATATATCATTGCTGTCTCCCTGGGTGTATTTACACAGGATGACAGACAGAGTGGATAAACGGCAGTAGCTCATGCTGTATATTATTACATTACTCCTTCTCTGCAACGTTAAGCCCCCCCACCCACTTTATTTTCTTCTGCACTTCTGGTCATACTTCCTCTGAACTGTTTTGATTTACTGTTGCAAACACCGCTGGGATTATGCAGCTGGACAAATCTCAGCTGGGTGATATTACATGAGAGGAGGTCAGGTCAGGGAAAGAAGTGAGACAATGCAGGGTTACAACACTGCAGCATTAGCCCAGAGTGTCAGACAGGGATTTCTATTTTCACAGGGGCAAAGTGTGTGTTTAGGGAGGGGGCCTTGTTCGATCTCTGTTTTCTGATTTTATAGAAGTTTATGAGAAAATGCATCTGCTTCTGACATTATTTATTATAGCATTGATTATCAGAAAGGTAGTTTAAACTCCACAGGGCAAATGGTGTGTGTGTGTGTGTGTGTGTGTGTGTGTGTGTGTGTGTGTGTGTGTGTGTGTGTGTGTGTGTGTGTGTGTGTGTGTGTGGAAGGGGGCCTTGTTAGACCTCTGTAATCAGATTGTATAGAAGTCTATGAGAAAAAGTGTTTACTTCTTACTTGATTTATTTTTGCCGTGAGTGTCAGACTGGTATTTTCATTTCCACATGGGGAAAGTGTGTGTGTAGGGAGGGACTTTCTGATCTGAAAAATAAGTTGCATTCAGTAGAAGTCTATGAAATAATGTATCTGCTTCTTACTTGAGTTATTACCTCAGTTAACATTGTGAGCTGCCCTGGATAAATGTCGCACAATAAGTGTGTGTGTGTGTGTGTGTGTCTTCATTGGGAGCGTGTTTCTCTCATCAGCTGTCCTCCTTAGCCAGAACTCGGTGTACCTGTGCCATAGGCTTCTTGGAAAAGCTGTGTTTTTTAGAGGAATAAAATGTAAAAATAGCCACCGTGTGACGATGCTCCTCGTGGTCATCAGGTTGGGAAAGGGAACGGAAATAATGTGTTTTACTCCACCTCTAAAGATGAAGTCAGGGGAATAACAGTTGGATGTACAGTTATCTAATTAAAGTGGTAAACATCAATATTGTTTGTATCAGAACAGTTTTTGAACTAAAATCCTCTTTGATGCAACAATCTTATCTAATAATGTCATATACAAATAAGATATATCACATTTGGGGCCATTTTTGTGCAGAACAAGTCCTTTGATACTTTGAGAACATTTAGCTAATTATGTCATCTAACATTCAATTAAAATGATCAACCCAATGGTGCGTCACTACTTAATAATATAGTAAATTGCACTGTCAGCATGAAAACTGTTGTATAAATAAAGTGTGATTGATTGCATTTTGAATATAGTGGAATTGCACAACAAGTACTTTTAGTTTTGGTACGTTCTGGTGCCAATACTTTAACTTTACTTTAACCACTGCTAGATTACATTTCATTTACTTTGTGTACTTGTACCTGATCCCGGTAGGTTTCCTCCTGGAAGAAGCTGTGAGTATAATCTGTAACTTGCATTGCTTAGAAAAGTGTCACTCACCAGTAAAGAATGTCACAGTGACTCATGCTGGTTTGATTGCAGAGCAGTAAAAGTCATGCTTTGACATTAAATGGCATTTACAGGTGATTCATTTTCTATCGGAAGGAAATGTTGTGGACAATTCTACAGAAAGGTATGAGCAACTCTTCAGAGGAATTATACAAGCTAGTGGAACAGCAGCCAAGAAGAACAATACATATAAGTATTACGTGTTTTTATTCATAAGCAGTTTAGACAATCAAGATCCCAGAGGATAGACCCTTTTCTTTGTGGACACTGATTGAGTTTTCCTCGCCTTTTATTCCAATCAGAGCAGACTGGGCTCTGGTTTCAGACAGAGGGTGAAAAGAGGTGCTGCAACACAGGCAGTATGAGAACAATAAAGAGCTTTTTGAACATTAAAGCATGGAGACATGTNGGACATCTATAAGCTGTTGACCAATCACAACAGAGCCGTCCAGCTAACCTATCAGAGCAGACTTGGCTCTGGTTTCAGACAGAGGGTGAAAGGAGGTGCTGCAACACAGGCAGTATGAGAACAATAAAGAGCTTTTTGAACATTAAAGCATGGAGACATGTAGAGACACTACATACTGATATACACCTGAACATCAGCAGGAGAGGACTCTTTAAAGTAGAGACACTACATACTGATATACACCTGAACATCAGCAGGAGAGGACTCTTTAAAGTAGAGACACTACATACTGATATACACCTGAACATCAGCAGGAGAGGACTCTTTAAAGTAGAGACACTACATACTGATATACACCTGAACATCAGCAGGAGAGGACTCTTTAAAGTAGAGACAACACCTGAACATCAGC
>NW_011333083.1:0-1315 GCF_000735185.1 Notothenia coriiceps | reverse complement strand
CAGGAGAGGACTCTTTAAAGTAGAGACACTACATACTGATATACACCTGAACATCAGCAGGAGAGGACTCTTTAAAGTAGAGACACTACATACTGATATACACCTGAAAATGTGCATGTGTCCTCCTCTAATCCTTACCCTAATCTTATACAACCTCTTTCCCTGGGAACACTTAAATGCTTCATTATATCAGACGTTTCAATGAAAAGGAAATTATGAACGTTTTTGACAGATAAAAAGTGACTGACATGGCTGACTGGAGCCTGCGTGGGAGGCGGTGAATGTTCGCAGCCAAAACAGCAGACTTATTAAAATAATCCTCCAGTGTGCACAGAATAATTTCCATCTAATCACTTCCTTATCAAGTGAAAGCAATAATTTGATCATTGTTTTTTTGCACATTCATACATTGAAAACCCGAGCCGTTTGGATCTTTTTTTTAAATGATGTTGTTTGTACCAGAATGAATGAGCTGCTTTTCTTCCACTGGGAGCAGTCTGTCCTTCACACGTTCTCTCTTTTTGTCTCGCTGGAGCTTTTAGTGAGCTTTTGGAGTTTGTATTCAGTCATATAGCTCCTGGCTGCTGAGTGTGTGTGATTTCTGTTGAAGAGCATGTATTGGGAACACTTGAGAGAAACAGAGAGAGAGAAAGGGACAGATGATGGAGGGAGAGCTGCCGTTTCGTTGGAGGATATATTCTCTGCATCCATGGAGCCAGCTCTTTATCTGCTGACAGGCAGAGGGGGGGCGATAGCAGGGTGGCAGCGGAAAGGACTGGAAATGGGGGCAAAAGAAAAGACAAAATGAGAGAATACAAGATCTAAAGAAGGTTTTACATCTCCTGGGACATCATGTTGATTGAGGTGTGAAGAGTACAAAGGAAAACTGCCTAAAAGCATGACTATACTTTACAAAAAGGAAATACCACAAATGTCCTTTTCCGAAAAGAAGGAGTAATTGAAATATAAGATAAGATAAGATGTACTTTATTCATATATGCGTTGCAGCAGCATAAAAAGACAAGGTGGTCGTGGTTTTTGCTGTTTTTACGTTTTTATTGAAGATGATTTTGGAGCAAACGTTAAACACGGTGTATTCCAGGATTTCCAATTCGTTAGTAAAAACAAACTGTTTAGCCCCAAGCCTGTTTTTCAGTTTCAGGCTCGAGAAAATGACATTCCCAGAACAAATGACCATATCTTCCCTTCTAAAAGGGTTACATTAATAATCGTTTTTCTCAAAGTAATGATAAACCTGTGAGTTGGATGTAGAAGTGTCATAATCAATATAGATGTTTCTGTGTCAGAGTAAATT
>NW_011333082.1:0-2008 GCF_000735185.1 Notothenia coriiceps | reverse complement strand
CCTATTTATACTGGAAGGAGGCCCGAGGGTGGGGCCCACCTTGCGGGTGGGCGTGGACTACAAGTGTTTCAGTGCTGCGCGGGGGCGCAGGGGGATTACCCAATAGCGATAGCCTTAGAAGGCAAAGCCATATACGAAATAGAACATAGCCTCATGGCAAACGTAAGGTTAAGTTAACGTAACGTTGTAAGAAAGCAAAACGAACTTTCGGGAAAGCTTGTACTCTCTCTCCTTAGCGGGCATTGTTTATTGTTCGAAACACGACCTCTCGATGTGCTGCCAACACATCGTCTGTTTCATCGACCCCGGGTTACCTGGTCTAGCAAAAGTCCGTCTCATACGACGCACTTGTTTTGTCCATATACACAACATTTGATCATTTTTTGGCCACAAAAACATCCCATAACCAGATGTTGAGAGGGCCCCACATCCCCATACAACATATCGCTTGCCAATTATTCTTGGCGTCTTATTGCTGTGCATCCTTTGTCATAATATTTGGCCCTTCAATGCATTCAAACGGGACTGACCTCAGCTGTGTTCTACTCATGACGTCACAGCCGGAAATGATGTTTCCGGCGCAACGAACGATTGTTACTAACTGACAACTTTTGTATGCTGTTATAATCGTGATATATTAAAAATAGATCAATAATAAAAAATCATATGGCACATTTCACAATACAAATGCAACCTCTATCATATACTAAGCCCACTAACAGGTGCTAAAAGCATTCCGTAAGCTCTTTAAAGCATGTATCTCTGCAGAGTGTCAAATAAAATCAAGATACACTAGTATTATACTATTTGCAAAATTAAATTATAGTGGGGATTAAGACATATATTTTTCAAAGTCATGTACTTCCAATAATTCCCAAATTCTACACGTTATTATGGGTTATTACCGTTATTACACAGTTTAGTTGAATACTCGATTCTGATTTGTCAATTCGGTCTGACATTTCAGAGGTTATTAAGACCGATTTTGAAATAATTGGTCATCTTTCAATTTCATTATTTCACTTCTTTATAAGATAAGAATTACTTTATTGGGCAATATCGTGCATTTGAAAGTGAAACTTAAGCCCGCTCCGTTGCGGAGATATTCCCGTGAGAGTGCGGAAAACTTTTCATTGCGAAAAGACAAAGACAGGCTATGGGGCAGAGAGTTTACCAGCCAGAGGTGAATTGTTGTACAGTGTAATTGTTGTACAGTTATATTAAAGTTATTTAAATTGATCTTAAAAACCCTGGATGCCTTGAACAATCATGTGAACGCCTGAGACAACGTGAAGGTGTGATTTTCTGCTCGGAATCCATTGCTGGGACCTGCGTAAAACATGGACTTCAGGCGATCTGGAATTTGACAAGATGTCGACGAAAGGGTAAGAAAGCGGTTTTTAAATGTCGAAAAAAATATTTTAAACTGTTTAAAAAGCACAAAGTGATTTGAGTGCAGTTCTCATGTGTCCCCACAGGAGGGCGCATCATCCCAGGGAGCACAGTGCATTAATAGTAAAAAATACAACAAAAACAGGGCAAATCAATGGATTTAAAGTGCAGGGAAGCTCCGCACCACACACAGGTACATTCCTAAATCCCCACCATGGTGACCACGGTGATTTAAACTAGTTTCTGCGGGGGAAAGAGTGCTGAAAATCGGATTAAACCCTGCTCACAGTGTGGTAAAAGTCAGATTGTTTCAGAGACCCATAGTAATGCAGGGTCGGGCCGGGTCAGTGCTTGGATGGGAGACCGCTTGGGAATACCCCGGTGCTGTAAGCTTTTTTTAAATGCAGCTACATGCATGGTGACAAGGTACGATTTATACCCTAAAATAGCATGCTAAGCGTGGGTGGATTAGTTTCAAAGCATGCACACTCTGCTCATGTCAGTCTTCCATCAAATAGACCGGGGAAAACACCTCGATTTAGCCCCTCACAGACGCCCGAAGCAGCTCCAGCACGGCTCCCTCGCATGCACACTCTGCTCATGTCAGTCTTCCATC
>NW_011333081.1:0-2618 GCF_000735185.1 Notothenia coriiceps | reverse complement strand
TTATCTTATCTTAATAATATCTTCATATCTTCATATTAATAATAAATCATACAGTATGTGTCCGAAAGGGAGCAGGAGGAAGCAAACACAAAAATATACAAAAAATATACTGCATATTAAAGCAAACGATTGTAAAGGTAAAAGTATGAGCATAACAAATAAAGAAGTGTAATGTAAACATTTACATTATTATTATGATTATTTAATATATAAAGACTATATATTATTGAATTACAAGATTAGATATACTTTAGTATAGTATCTAAAATATTGATGTGTTCAAATGCTCTTCAAAACACAACTGAAAGTCCATGAAACTTGTCTTTCTGTATTTGTGAATGAAGCGCCATCTCCTGGTTAAAACCTGAAATTGAAAATCTGGCAACGCCCTCTTGGAAAATAGTGGGAGGGCTTAACATTCCTCTATACTGGTCTTTTGCAGGTCTTTGGCAGGAAGCTGTAAACTGGAGTCTGAAATGAAGTGCTACATCTGTAAAGCACTTTTTGAACCTCAAACAATGTAAACATGTCACAGTATATGCGAAAAATAAATAATATGAACTTCAAAATGTGCGTAATAGAGGCCCTTTAAAGGCATCACTTCTCTTGTCGGAGATATTTCTCTGCCTATGATGTTTCTTTGTATTCCACTTTTTCAATATCCATCAAAATCCATTATCTGTCTCCTAGTCCTTTAGTGTTCTTGGCAAAGCATTTATTTTGAAAGAGCTTTCCATTATAGTCCCCTCTTTGGCACGTTAAGAAAAACATCTTGAAACCCCAGGATTGGTATAAGAAGCTTTTCAAATGCTTTGATATTTTCAACATGAAAATAGGTAATTTCTTCCAAGGTTGTTCTCTTCTTCTCCTCTCGGTGGATCTCCTCTCCTCTCGTCTTTCATCTCGTCTCCTGTCCAATATTGCATACATATTTAACAGCGTGAGTCAATGAAAGTCAAGACGGATTTCAATCAGAGGCTCCTCGCTCTTCCTTTTCGTATCTCTCTGATGTGCTTCTGCATATTTTAGGATTTAAAAATCAATGAGGGAAATCAATCTTTGTCTGTCCTCTCCTCACCTGTTCTTTCTCTCATCTTGGCATCTTTTTCTCCACTTTTCTTATCCTCAAAATGAAATGCAGACTGACATCAGTATGAATGATTGTTTCTTTCCTTTGCCTCTGCAGATGAGTTCGTTCAGTACGAGGGCTCTGACGCTGCTCTCGTCAGTTTTTGGGGCCTGTGGTCTGCTGCTGGTGGGCGTCGCCGTGTCAACAGACTACTGGCTGCTGATGGAGGAGGGGATCATCCTGCAGCAGAACCAGACCACCGAGGTGAAGATGGCGCTGCACTCTGGCCTCTGGAGGGTCTGCTTTGTGGCAGGTTGGTAACAATAATCACTATCTGCTAAAAAAGTTTAGCTGTTTGGCCTGGTCTTTTTCTATGTTGGTTGTATCTTCATTCTGTCATGCTAATTCAATGCTAGTGTTGGTGTTGCAGAAACATTTATATTTTATATGAATCTTTCACCCTCTTTGCAGGGTAAACATTTGAAAGACTCCATATTCCCAATGATTACAATATTTGACCTCACATAATCATATTTCATACTCAAATATTCAATAAGCTCCTCTAGTCAAAGTGTGACAGATTACCACCAAGATTGACATCTCTCTTGACACAAAAGTGAAATTAAGTTTCAAAATCTGTCTGTGTGTTTCCTGTTTTATTCACCCCCTGTGTTATGTCTGTTTGTATACTTCCTGACTCTGTGTATTCCCTCCTGTTTGATTACCTGATTCTCTTCACATGGTGCCCTTCTGTTTTTCCTACCCAGCACAGCTGTGTCTTGTCCTTGTGATTAGTTCTGCATGTAATTAAGTTCTGTTTTTTCGTTGGTGTCAGATCCTTGATTTTCATCCATGGGAAAGTTGTGTTGATCGGGCAATGGAGAGTTGTGTTACTTTTTTTTTGCCTTTGCCTGGTTCTACAAGATAACCTGCAATTACAGATTTGTTTTTGTTAAATCCTTTTACATCCTGCATTTGGGTCCCCCATGCTCTGCCTAGTTATGACACTTATAGAACAATGACTGGGCAGCGCGCATTAATTGTATTAACTTATAACCTCGGACCCAACGAAACATCATTTGTATTAACCTGATTCAAAGCCAGAGATTAGTTTAAAACCTAACTTTTTACATTTGAATAGAGAGTAAATGAACAAATCGTGTCGTAATTCTGGATCGTTTGTCTGGCTTTGATGTGTTCATGAGCTGAAGGTCATAATGCGAAAACATGTACTATTTTATTGCATAGTGTTTAAACAATGCTATGATTACTGTTTCCGTTGTTGATCTAACTTCAAGGGGTGTTCATACACATTTTCCAGTTTAGAAAAAAAAAAATTCACAATATTTTGACACATAAATTTACCAAAAATGCTTTCAATATTAGCGAAAGTGAAACATAATTAGTGATTTTTTCTTTTCCGCTGTCATTTGGATCCATTCCAAATGTTTGTGTGTTCTACCTCAAGGCTACACCCTTCAACTTAGTTTGGTGTTAATCGGGCTATTTTTTTCACAATCCTGCTAACAGAAAAACAGATGAATAGACT
>NW_011333080.1:0-2241 GCF_000735185.1 Notothenia coriiceps | reverse complement strand
GTGGCTTCACTAACACTTTTTTGAGTTTTACGGGGCGTGGTTTGCAATCCGCCCAGCCAATCAGAAATATAGCTCTTTTCTCACAAGAGATCCGCATGAGAGTCCCTGCTCTCTAGCAGGGACGGACGGAAAAGGGGGTAAAAAGGTTCTCATTAACTAATTTTAGTTCCGGCTCTTTTTGGTGTGAACGCGACATTTCGGAACTAAATCGGAACTAAAGTGGGAAAAGTACTCCGGTGTGAACGCGGCTATAGGCCACACACACACACCATGTATTCATCACTTCAGGGGACATTACATTGACTTACATGAATTTCCTGGAGACTTATCCTAACCTTAACCATAACCAACACATGCCTTAACCTTACCCTAACCCTAAACCTAACCAAGTCTTCGCCCTAAAATTAATGATTCCCCTCATGGGGACCTCCAATTTGCCCCCATAAGGGAAGCGAGTCCCCACACGTGACTGTGTAAACAGATTTAGGTCCCCACAAGTATAGTAATGCTAGGCCACACACACACACACACACACACACACACACACACACACACACACACACACACACACACACACACACACACACACACACTCTTAGGCTTGCAGGTATTCTCTTCAAATTCAATCTGCTCGCTTCTCCCCCTTCTTTTGTTCATTACTCACCAGCTTTGTCTCTCTATCCATCTCCCAGATTTAATTATCTGCTGCATTTCCTCTCATAATGTCTTATCAGTCCAGCACATCTCCATACTCTCACTCATCATCAACTACATCCCACTTAGTCTTTTTCTCCAGTGGCCTCCACACATTACTTGCCTCCTTAATTTCGGTCGTTCTCTCCGTCTCTTCCTCCTCTTTTTTCCATCTGTCTCTGTTTTTATCTCACCCTCCCACCGTCACATTTCATTCGTCAGGCCGGGCTGTAATTCCTGGTGTAAATGTCATGTTGTGACCATGTGAAAGGTCAGCATGTTTGTTTGTGCTGTGGCGGATCTCATCACTGACTAACACCAGGCCTAATGGCTGCTAATGGCTCGTCTACGTGCCGGTTGAGACTCATTTCCTCCCTCAGCTGCCTCTATCCCTCTTAGCTGCGACATCATTCAAATGTTATTTTGTGAAACATCCGTCAGTACACTTCAGGCAAACGGCATGTTCACAAAATGTGTTTCTCTTTATAACGCCTTATGGTGCATTAAGCAATCCAAGACATCTCTTTTCTCTGTCTGCACATGGTCAAACTTAAACACTCAACAACAGGTGTGAGGCGTTTTGGTTTCTACGCAACAAAAAAAAGTGTTTTGTTTCACACACAAAGCATCTCACCACCTGGAAAAAATAACATTTCATTCATTTAGGGTCGCACAATGAGTGAACTGGAAATATCTAACAGTGCAATGAAATGAACCTGAACATGTGTGTAATATGTCCTCTTTAAGACGAGGGAAACTGAGTGATAAAATGCTAACTCATTCCCAGACATAGGACTCATTCCTGCACCATTATTGGATTTTTTGATTTCCAGTGCTGGTTGGGGAACAAAATGATATTCAAATGTTACTTAATGCAACATTTGGTAAAGACAACAGGGGGTCCGCCGGGTCTTAAAGTATTAAAAGTTGATAAATCAATTTAGCGAAAATGAAGGCTATTAAAAAGTATTAAACGGAATTTCCCAAGGTATTACATTTAGTAGCTTGTTTTCAATAAGTATATCAATGGTCCAAAGAGGTTGTATTCTACAGTCTGCCTGAATGTAATCATTGCGTAGGTGTGTATTGTGATTCTGTGTAGTTTATTTATGGCATCCCGTTGGATTTGACGTCATCTGAACAGGACATCGCACGCTCACTGCTCGATAGTGCGCGAAGGTCCGTTTACGCCGGTTGCTAAGCAACATCGTTATGGGGAAATGCAAGTCTGCGTCCAAATGGTTGGAAGATAAGGAGGAAGGACAATCAATACTGTATATAGTCAATGTGAGGTAAAGTGTGTCGCCAAGGTAACCGGTTAAAACTCCAAGTGGCGATGAGGTCTTAAAATGTATGGAAAGGGTCTTAAAAGGTGTTACATTTGACTTCAGGATTCCTGCTTATACCCTGGACAAAATATGTAAAATTATCTGAAAGAAGTATTATTGTCGTGCAGAAAAGTCCCGCCCTACAAACGGTATTCTACAGACTGAATAAAAGAGTATTATTTTTTACAAATCTGATTTAAAAAAAAAAAAAAAAAAAAAA
>NW_011333079.1:233-888 GCF_000735185.1 Notothenia coriiceps | reverse complement strand
CCAGCAACAGTGTGTGAAAACCTTGTGAAGACTTACAGAAAACGTTTGACCTCTGTCATTGCCAACAAAGGGTATATAACAAAGTATTGAGATGAACTTTTGTTATTGACCAAATACTTATTTCACACCATAATTTGCAAATAAATTCTTTAAAAATCAGACAATGTGATTTTCTGGATTTTTTTTTCTTCTCATTTTGTCTCTCATAGTTGAGGTATATACCTGGGATGAAAATTACAGGCCTCATCTTTTTAAGTGGGAGAACTTGCACAATTGGTGGCTGACTAAATACTTTTTTCCTCCACTGTATTTGGTGACAAATATTTTTTTTATAGTTTATTTTTCTCAACATCCTCCAGCCCTAAATACAGTCCTTTTTTAAAAAACGTTTTGGATTGTTTGTTCTATTTAAGGTGAAATGCAAAAATGGTGAAGAAATGAAGCATTGTGTACTGTGTCTCTGAAACACCTGTTTCTCCTTCATATAAAGGAGGCTTTGGTAATGAATGGCACATTTGAGACCACAATGCTTTGTACCCTGTGAAACTGCTACCAGGGTGGATATTGACAAACCCAGTGAGTGCATTGGACAGCACCGCTGTGGTTCTGTCGGGGCAGCCCTTTCCTCTCTACGGTGCTGCTCAGTGATAATGGA
>NW_011333079.1:0-213 GCF_000735185.1 Notothenia coriiceps | reverse complement strand
CCCCATCTCCTTGGCTAGCCTTACAAAACATCCTCTTGCACATTGTTGCTTGGCTGATACACTTCACTGTTGCTGGTTTCCGTGTGTGTGTGTGTGTGTGTGTGTGTGTGTGTGTGTGTGTGTGTGTGTGTGTGTGTGTGTGTGTGTGTGTGTGTGTTGTGTGTGTGTGTGTGTGTGTGTGTGTTGTGTGTGTGTGTGTGTGTGTGTGTGTGT
>NW_011333078.1:0-1457 GCF_000735185.1 Notothenia coriiceps | reverse complement strand
CCCCCCCCCCCCCCCCCCAAAAAAGGGAAAAACATCATCTCTGTGAGGCTGTCTGTCCGATGGGAGCAGAGCCTGTAAAACATCTGATACTTTTAGGTTGTACGCTTATTTTATTTTAGATAGATTTGGACTTTTTATTCCCTTCTCTACTTTTTTCATCACATGTTTTAAAATGTTTAATTTCCCTGTTCTCTGTAGTTCCTTTGCACAAAAAGCTAAATAAATCAGATTACATTGGGTTTCGTGACGGCTCCGTTTTAGATTGAAATAAACCAACATTTTGAAAGAATAATTAACACACATATAAACATGATAAGTTAGTTGAACATTGAAAGTAAAAAATTAAAAATGTAACATGAATATGAAAAGATGTTTTGAAATTAGTCTTTAAAATGATAAAAGCCTGAATCGAGATCGGTCTATAAATGTGTTAATATACAAATAAGATGATTATTAAGAGATAAATCGCCAATACAATAATTATCAATTAAAAAAACACTATTTTGTATATCCAGCCCAATATCAAAAAGTTACACATTGGTCTAGTTATCATCAAAACGATAAATGTGTCGTCAAGCATCTGTTACTTCAAGCTTACAAGTGAGAGAGAGCAACACAATGCTAAATAAAAACAACTACTCGAGTAAAGGGCAAAGGAAAAAGCGTTTGTTGGATTCCAGTCGGTCCAAATTAAGAAAACCCTTCTGTAAAAACTGCAGAATATTTACTCTACCAGCAGTGGTTGATTTTGCTTATTTTACTAATTTAACCGCGGTTGCTTGGAAAGTCAAATAATGGCCAGCTTAACCAGTTCAAATGTTTGAAACCATTTGAATGTGGATGAGGCAAACCACTAGCGACCTTGATGTTGGAGCATGTTAGCTTAACCGCTAACCACCACAAACCATTATGATGATAGAAAGCATTAGCCTCACCGCTAGTTGCCACAACATGTGAACCTGTGCCTCTCCACACTAATACGTTAGCGGTGCATTAGCTTAGCCATTAGCTTAGCCATGAGCTTTTATTGTGTGTGTATACCAGCTTAACTTCCAGTGTCTAGCCTCGAGGATGTCAATGAATCAAGTCGCTGCTGCACAACTAAAAGGTATGGTTAGTTTTCTTGAACAAACATAACCTGTCTAACATTTGTAGGGGGAATATTTAGTTAAGGTAACAATATTTGAACATAATAACATGCTGTAATCATGTATAAATGTACTGCATGCAGAGCTCTCAAGTCTCATGGCGTGAGACACACGCATTTCACTCCATTCACACGCTCACACGCCACACCTTGTATTTCTCACGCAGAGACCAACTAGGCTTGTTTGAGACGCGTGCACTCCACTAGCACCCTCCCCCCCGTTGACATTCGCGATACAGAGGGCTTCATACTCCACTAGCATTCCCCCCCCCGTTGACATTCGCGATATAAAGGGCTTCATACTCCACTA
>NW_011333077.1:0-2768 GCF_000735185.1 Notothenia coriiceps | reverse complement strand
GTTGAAAGCAAGGACGAATCCCGATGTGCCGGTACTGAAGTGGGCCGGTCGGACGATGTGGGCCGGTCGGAAAAGTTACTAGCCCCCCCCCGTTGACAATTTACTAGCGGTATTTACTAGCGGTACCGAGGTGGGCCGGCGGTACCGAAGTGGGCCGGTCGAGGGTCCCGGGCAGATTTTTTTTCCCAGTCCGCCCCTGGTTGTAAGCCAGCTCATGAGTTTAATCTTTTAGTTTATTTAAAGAGACCTTGGTACCATGAATGTGCACATGTCTGTTTGCAGCGTGTTATTGAGCATAGGATCTTGTGACATGTGATTGTAAAAGTTCCAAAGGTACAGTATAGTGCTGTGTAAACTGAAAACAAGTGTGTGTGATTCTGTTATTCTTTGGACGGCCACATGTACTTTTGGCGGACTTGACGCAAGTGTTCTGGCTCTTATACTGTTGTACAACAATATAATAATTTGTTCAATCAGTAGTGTGTCTGTGTTTCTATTGTGTTATATCTTATTATGTCTTGAGTGTCTAATGTTTCAGATCCACGAGAACTCCAAACACCCTATAACTTCCTGCCAAGCCTTTGATTGTCGGACGACCTGCTCTAACTCTGGAGCATCGCTGACTATGTGCTTTACTCTGCCGTGACACAAACTTGCATGAACGGATTGATAACCGGCAGAGAGGAGTGATATCAACAGGCTTCAGTTCCTCAGCATGCTGTGGAGACTCCCTGCAGAAATTATTTATCTCCTTGAATAACTAATGACTCGTCCCTCGCTCTGACAAAAGGACTCATTCAGAGACTCCCACAAGAACACGAGATTTGACCACACTCTCACTTTAACTTCTCCACGAGGATCCAACTATACGCCCCTCATACACTTCTAATAAACGATGGTAACAATTGGGCTATCTTCATGAAGGGTAGTCCATGACAGAAATCACAAGATTGCGGATACAAGCGACCAAAATGGGTTTGACTGTGGGGGGTGGCTCCAACTCTCTTAGGGATAAGGTGAGAAATCAGAGCTGGTTGATGTGGTCAGGGAAACGTTTTTGGGCCTCTACCCTGGATAAGCGGTAAAAGATGGATGGACAGGTTGTCTATCAAACGCCTCTCAAGTCTGTGGCTGGTGGAGGAGAGGAAGAGAGTGAAAAGGTGTCTCCAAGCAACCCGTAGAAATATCAATATATGCTTATCCTCTGGTTGTGAGCTGGTTGCAGGAAAGTTTGTGAACCAGAGCAAAAGGGCTGAAAATATAATACTCTTTGTAGTCGAATACAGAATAACCCTTAAAAGGAAAGTGGGAAACTCTAACCCACCTGCATAGGAAAAAGCCAATTTGTATTTAATGGTAGAGGCGTGTGAGCCCAGTGGTGTTTCCATGGCTCGGGTGGGAACAGACTACTGTGACATTTTTCCTCTGAGTGTTCAAATGCCCTTTTTAAAACCTCTTAAACCCCACAGACCTGCCAGTGGGGGGCATTCATTACTAACTCATGCTGTGCAGCTACAAATTGTTCTTAAACGTTTACAGACATCACAACGTTTGCAATAACTGAATAAAGTCAAATATGTAAGGTTGGAGGGAACTGTGTGTAAAATACAAGATATAAATGTAAATTATAGTAACATTTCATACAATGGTGAACGTGTACACTAACAAAATGAGTCATGCACGCGCAGATTTTTATGATAAAACGCTCCAGTAAAAGCATGTATATCAGGGGTGCCCATTACGTCGACCGGTCGATCGCAAAGGTAGTGTGGGTAGATCACATGGCATTGAATAAAAATAAATAATAATAATAATAATAATTTTTTTTTTTAAAGTTAGCCTATCATCCATCCTTACTATGGCATTTGCCACTTGATTGACGTACAGGTAAGCCAGTCTGAGTTGTATTGTGCCATACAGGTTCATGCAGTTATGAGGGGGCCTCACCTCCTCATCTGAAGCGCAGTTTATCCGCCGTTTACTCCACTAGCACCCCCCCCCCCTCGCGTTCGCGACACAGATTGGGCCTGTAGGTAGATCTTTTGGGCTTAAAACTGTGGGCATCCCGTGCTCTAGCACGTTGACATGGCGTGCACCATCCTGGGAAGACCACTGGCCCTGAACAGTCCTGCCCTGCCACACTGCACCCCACACTGAGAGACAAGGTTCAAGGTTCAAGGTTCTTTATTAGTCATACAACCATAGCTACAAAGTAGTTATGTCGATTAAAATCTTAGGCCACAGGCTTCTCCAACAGTGCAACACAATATTACAGAAAAACTGAAAAATATAGTGCAAGTAAATATTAAAAGTAAATGCAAAAAGAAAGGAAAAGTTTAAAAAAAGTGAAATAGTGAAATAAGAGTCTATATGCAAGCTATTGAAATGATATATTAGGTAAATAGATAAATGATTACTAAGAAGCAGAATGTTATGGATGTTGTTACAGCAGTTCAGGTGTTTAACAGTCTTATCGCCTGTGGGATGAAACTGTCTCTGAATCTGTTGGTTTTAGTCCTGATGCTGCTTGCTGCCATCTGGCAGGCGTTACCTGCCAGATGGCAGCACACTGAACAGTTTGTGGCTGGGTTGATGGGGGTCTTTTATAATCCTGAGGGCTTTCTTCCTGAGCCACTGGGAGTAGAGGTCCTCCATGGATGGCAGATTCGTCCTGGTGATGTTCTGTGCAGTTTTCACCACCCTCTGTAAAGCCTAGAAGTTGCAGAGTATCCTGGAGTCCATGTTGAACCTCCTCAGTCTGCGGAGGA
>NW_011333076.1:0-1448 GCF_000735185.1 Notothenia coriiceps | reverse complement strand
AAATGCAGAACTTAATGTAAACTTTAATAGTAAATGTACTTGTGTTGGTACTTGGTGCTAGGTTATACTTTAGTAGATTTCTTAATCTGATTTAAGAAGATATATTACTAATAGTTGAGTAGCAGGAAGATAATATTTGTACTACAGTAGAGTACTTTTCCATCACTGCTGCTTCACGTTATGATATTTATAACTAATTAGTGACTTATTTAATTAGTTAACTAAAAAGTTAAGACCACTAAAGTGAGCTGAGAGACCTTTAAATACACTTTAAAGACATTATAACGTCACACAGAAAGGTAAACATCAGGTAGCTAACATGCTAACATCAGGAAAGCTCATCTACAGGTAACAGGAAGCTAAAAACAATTAGCATTTTAGCACCTGCTAATTCATTAAAGTGAGTTTTATCAGCAACACACGGGGGAAATAACACGGGTTAATGTTATATTTTAAAGGTAAAGATGCTTTACAAGTTGTTAAATAAGGTTTTAAGCAGATTAAAGTTGGTGTAAAGTCGTAAAACACTCACCTGTAGCTGTAGATATGAAGCTAATCCGACAGGTAGAGAAAGTTGATCCAACTTCCTCAAACATCCGCCAGCTGGGGATGCGCATGCGCAGTGCAGGAGCTCAAAATTACCCAATCCCTTTTCTTTTTTGATGCAGGAAATAGTACATTAAGGATTACTAAAATGAAATAAGTATATATAAATTAAATAATAATATCGACTTTGCACTACATTATACAATAGCAATATATATTTTTTAATGTTTACATTAAATTAAATACACTAGTTTAATGATGTATGTTGAAAGTGGGATCTTTAGTTAAGTGTTTATTGCCGAATAGTAAGTTTGTAAGATACAAAAAAAGCTTAAAATGTATTTATCCAGCAGTTTTATTACCTCTAAACGTACAGGTAGTAAAAGTTACAACAAATGATAACCTAAAAAGGACTTACAAATAATAATAATAACAACAACAAATGAAAAAAATCACACAAAATAAAATAAAATCTGAAACAACGAGATAATGTAAATATGCAATACAATTCAAATATTCTGCTTTGACAAAAGGAAGAACACATGTATTATTAATTAGTTCTGACATATAATTGTGTTCTTTCTACATTATTATCTGTTTGTACATTTAGAAAAAACTACGTATTTAATAGTGATTTATAGACTTTAAAACACACCAAAAGATCACCGAAAATGTTGTGAAATCCTGACATCTGCTGGACTCGGTTCGATATCTAGAATGAATGTGTTTGAAACCCCCCGAAAACGTGCCGTTGTGTGTGTGTGTGTGTGTGTGTGTGTGTGTGTGTGTGTGTGTGTGTGTGTGTGTGTGTGTGTGTGTGTGTGTGTGTGTGTGTGTGTGTGTGTGCGTGTGCGTGTGTGTGTGTCTGCTAATGTATGTTTGTATGCGTGTGTGTGTCTCTC
>NW_011333075.1:0-11740 GCF_000735185.1 Notothenia coriiceps | reverse complement strand
GATGGCACACAGGGCCATCTCCCAAAATCCTTAATGTCATGCACTGACAATGTATTACAGCAGGCTAACACGTTATACTTTCAAACCCATGCACGTATGTGGCCTAACTTAAATCCCAAAGCATTAAAATCCATTTGGCCGAGTTCAAAGTGAATAAAAAAATATATCCTCTACATCGGTGACGATTTATTCATATTCTACCCATCTATGTTTACCTTTAGCTAGCGGCTAAGCTAGTGGGACGCTACGGAGCCCAGCTATCCGCTCTCTGAAGCTTTTAGGGCCGACAGGGGGAGGAGAATGTCCCGCTAACACTGTGTGTGTGTTTCACATTAGCGGGACGCTATGGAGCTCAGGTATCCGCCCTCTGAAGCTTTTAGGGCCGACAGGGGGAGGAGAATACAACGCTGTGTGTATTTATCGCTAAGCTAGCTGGACGCTACGGTTCAGGTATCCGTCCTCTGAGGCATTTATGGCGGACAGGTTGAGGAGGATGTCCCGCTCCTGTGTGTGTGTGTGTATCCCGCTCCTGTGTGTGTGTGTGTGGAGCTCAGATGAGAGGGCTCTGATTACAGTTTTAATCCTCTGTCAAACTGCATGTTTTCTGCCATATTTGATGAGAGATAAAATGATTTTCTGCCACAGGAGTTTGACAGAGAATAACTGAAAAAGTACGCAGTAAAATAACTTCATAATACTACTTGTGGTAGAAGTCCGACTAGTGCTGAGTCCAACAGTAAAGTACTTCATTGTATTTGTGGTAGTTGTCTAACTGAGTCCAACTCTGTGTAGATGGAACATCCAGTTCTGAACTGTTTCCGCCAGTTCTTTAAGTTCGTCGTTCGCGAACTGCTTCTCTTTAGCTTTTGGCGGAAGGCGGCGACTCAAACAAACGAATCGTTTTGTGGGAGGAATCAGTTCATCTCGTTCACTTCAAAGATTCGTTCAAAAAGAATGAATCGTTCGACAACGACCCATCACTAATGTCTGCCACCATTCTTGTTGGAAACTGTTTAATGAATATAAAGTAAGTTCAGTTTGGATAAGACTGCGCTTGGTTTTTCATTCGAAGCTTCTATTACACAACACCTGTCTTTATTAAAACCTTTTAAATCAGAAACTTGCAAACACATAAGAAATAAGTGAATCATAAAGCATTCTTTTTTTTTCTTTCCGTGATGAAGATGTAACATTTGAAAATAAAAAATGGGACAATCTCTCTATTGTTGACCCACAATGTAAGATAAATACATTAAGATGTTTGGGGCGAGCCAAAGTGATGAGAAAAATAGTTTTACTGCTGCATGGCCCCTGAATCCTTCCCCTGTTGAGCTGCATACTGCACAGTAAATGATAAGGGGTTGGCCAATGTGAGAGGCTGTTAAAACGCATCATTAGTGTGAATGCTGAGCAAAAAAAGTTTTTTAAACTCTTTTTTTAACATGTAACTCAATGGGAGGAACCTTCAAATCCTCTTTTACCTACGACTTGCGTCAAATGCTACTCCTTACACATACTTTCAGCTAGAGACTTCATTCCAACGATCACAAGACCTTACGCTATTAAAATCTTATTCAGATTTGTTATATCCTTTACACTTTTTGAGATATTTAACTTAGTTTGGAGCTTGGTAAAGAGGCCTTCTTCAGATTTTAATATTAGTGTGTATTGCGCAGCTCGTTAAGGCTAGAGTGCGTGATGTCACAGCTAGAGTGGGGGACAGCTTGAAATTCGCCTTCATATATATTTTTTAACTTACCATAATTCCCAAACCCTACGCTCCTGAGACATAATTATTAATGAAAAACATAGGAAAACCTCTCCTAGTTTGGAAAATAAAAAAAATTAAGCAAAAATAATTAAACGAAATGCATGAAGTGACAAAAACTTTCAACATGTCTTCTTTAAGGCCCATTGTAAATTCAGGCTGATCTTTCCTCACAGCTGCAGCCGCACACCTTTAGTTAATCTGTCAAAAAGGCCACATTATTGACCCGAAAGTATATAAAAAGCAGACTCAGTTGCTCGTCAGGGTTCTGAGACGCTTCACGTGTTGAAATGTCACCGATATCTGCAACGGTTCTTCAACAAAACGTTCACATGTAAGAGGTTTATCTCTCATTCAGATCAATGGAAAGGCTCTCCTCTCACTGATTACTGCACATCACCATGGAAACCTTCGATCTGGTGGGCTCAAGCACAGATGTTTCAAAACGTCATTAGCTCAAACATAAACACCTGTGTCATGGAACACGACGATGTCATAACTCCAACTGACATGCTCAGAATGCCACCAAAAATCACACGATGGTTAACACTGTGGCCCTGAACAGCTCTAGGTCAAATCTGATGTTACATAATGTGGTGTTACCATGGCAACACATCCCTCGCCATAAAACACGATGTCGCTGTAACTCCAATTGACACGGTCCGATCATCCCCCAATCTTCACTTGTATATCAGTCAAATCTGACATCTCACCATATGCCGTTTCCATGGAAAGCATCCCTCGCGAAAAAACAAGATTTTGTCATAATGCCTATGAAAAGGGTCAAAACAGCACCAGACTTCAGATAATGGTTAATGGTCCAGCCCTCAACATGTCTTTGTGCCAATAGTGAGTTTTCCTCAAAAGCTGTTGCCATGGCAATGCATCCCTCGCCATAAAACACGATATTGCTATAACTCCTATGAAAATCGTCAAAAAGTGCTCAAACTTCACATGTGTGCTAACAGTCCAGCCGTGAAGACATCTACGGGACAGTTTTGAGATTTCTTCAAATGCCGTTGCCATGGCAACACAATGCTCACCATGAAACACGGTTTTCTCATAACTTCAGTGAAAATGCTCCAAACGGCCCAAAACATCACAGGTTTGGTAACGATGCAGCCATCAACAAATCTAAGCGTATTATGAGGTTTAATCAAATGGCGTTGTCATGGCGACAGATCACTGGCCATCAAGTTAGTTCAGAAAGTTTGCAGTTAAAATATTCTGCTGCTTTTCAAAGCCTTTTTAGCTTTCTTTTCTCTTCTTAATACACATTAATTCACTACTACTTACATTTCATATCTAACTCCTTCAGCCTGCTTTCAGCTATAAACCATTCAACTATTAAATTATTCAGCTATTTCAGGACATTGAGGCTATACATTTTGTTGTTTATACCTTTTAAGACATTTTCTTTTAAATATTAAGCTTCTTCACTATTTGTCCAACTCTTCCAGTTTAACATTTCACTTTGAAGTTTTCAACAAAGTCATTGCAATGCATTTGAGCTGTAACAATTTTGATTCAAATCATTTCACTTTTCTGCATTTCTCCGCTAAGTTCAGCAACACACTTACTTGTTTTTTGTAGCTAAAAGCAGCTACAGAGACCATTCAACTAATAACATATTCAGCTTTTTCTGCATTTTCAGCTAGATTCAGTAACAAATGTACACAGTTTGCAGCATTCACATGCATTTTCAGCAGGAAATGCATTTTCTAGTTACAATACTTGTTTTGGATGGTTGTCGCCGCTCCAGCCAGATGAAGTCCCTTTCTTATCTAAAGACATGTTTATTTCTTTGGTTTGCTCTAAAATGCTTCTAAAACTTGCCTTTATCTCACTTTCTCAGTAGTCAATTTTGTATCCATTTACCTAAAACATAATAATACATTTCCTTTATATAGTGCTTTTGAAAATACTCAGACACGTACAAATCTGAGCAGGAAACTATTTATTTAGCTGTTCCAGTGCACTAGTTGTGGAACTGGGCAAACCTCAACTCAACTTCAGTTTAATTAAAATTCTCACATTTGAAATTGCATCTCTTCATAACCTTAATGTTAAATGATAATGTAATCATATTTGATGTTTCAGGGATCAAGTTTTGGCTTTGTTGCATCAACCTCCTTTTTAGATGCTCTGCTTACAGGTGTTCAAACGCATCTTTAAAACGGAATATTCCAGCTGAAAGGAATCATGGTCACTGACTAAATCAGTAGCTTTTACCACTGGAGCTACATGGCAGCTTGGTTTGGTTTTCGCAAAAGATAAATAAATGTGTAAGTTGAGTATGTGGGCAACAAACAGAATGTAAGCTAAAATAAGTCACAGTTGTCTCTTAGCTTCAAATCTACAATAAGCAGTTGTTGGCATTGTTTATCCACCCTGACGTCCTCCCTTTGTAAACTTTAAACTTTATGACCCTGACTTCCGTAAAGTGCTTTTCCGCTGAGGCTGTTCCAGGACTGGTTAAGAGCAGAGGCGCCAACATTTTGCCCAGAAAACTGGTTTTACTTTAGCCCAAACTCTGCCGCGTCAGCATCGAGAGTCACCTACGTCAGAGGCTACCGTCAAGAAGCTAGCGTCAAGAAGCTAGCGTCAGAGGCTAGCGTCAGAGGCTACTAAATAATTTAATCTATTTTTTTCGTGTCACACAGAACGATTTTAAAAGCAATATATTTCTATTGGTAGTATGTTTCGTGCTTGCACCACGTCTTTTTTTCCGGTCGGGTCTTGGAAGACGAGAAGCTGTGTGGTTCATAAAAACATTTTCTTGCTCAATATCAAGCCATGATTATTGTTTTTATTTTAAATTGTATCATAAATGGGGCTCAGAGCCTCAGAATACTGAAATCTGTACCTTTCTTTTTGGGTGCCGTTTTCGCTCATGTGAGCAAACGGCTGTTTAAGAATAAACGCACAGTATCTAATGATCTGTTTTTGCGTGTATTATTTTATGTTGCGGGTCTCCTCACGAGCCACTACCGCGGAGTAGAGGGTGGGGCCGTAACAGTGAAGTATTATTTGAATTATTTGAAGTATTAAAGTAACGTGTTATGGCAGGAAAGTTCAATCTGGTATATTCATTTGAATGTCACCTTATATAGAATGTGTGTTAAACTTGTGATTTCTGCATTGAGTGACTTCTGCCTAGCAGATACCAAGAAGAGGCCCCTAGGGTCTCTCTGTTAATTATCAATAGTCCTTGCAATTAACAGGGGAATTCCCAGATACATTTTCAGATAATCCAGTTAAAGTTAAAGTCCTGTTAATTAGTGGTTCATGTCCAGAATGCATTAGTTAAGAAACGATAAGGGTGTGTGTTTTGTTTGATTTCTTTGTTTTGTTCTTTCATGTGTGGGTATTGAATTGCTACAACATTTGTGCAGTGGTTAGCTTAAACATGTTTTAAAATTACTCTGTATGCAATCCAGAGAGCAGTTCTGCATTCCAGTAGATTGGAAGAGCTGGGGGAGGAGACATTCTTCTTAAGATTTTCAGCATGTCAATTATCAGGGAAATCTACTTGTTTTAAATAGATGTGTGTGGTTAATTACTTTGTATTAATAATAACAGTATGTGTAAAGGAAGCTGGAAATATGCAATGTGAAACCTTTTATTTGAAGTAAAGATGTGAACAATAGCTCAAATGGCTGGAAAGGCTGCAGGACAAATGAGTGTGTTCTCTATACTGGGCCTGTGTGAAGTTTGACTATTTGAAAAGCATCTCTAATACTGCTTAAGAGCATAGGTAATGTGTTCCTCGTTATTATTGATATGAAAGTAATTTACATGTATTACGTATATTTAGCCAACTATAGCAACTATATCTTAAAACATACTTTTAACTGGTGTGTGGTAACCTGAGGGGGGGAAGATGGCCACAGAGACAAAGAGCCGTAAAGGGGATGTGTGTGTGCTGGCTGCAAGATGTGAAATAAGATAAGGAAACTTGTTGTTTAGAGCAGGTTCGTTCCAGACACCAAAAGGTATCTGGTTTTCGTCAAACTGAAAGAGACTTTTTGTTTCCGGGTTGCTTCTGCTGTGTCGCGCTGATTGGGTACGACAGGCCATGTGTTGGTCTCTCCCAATAAGATGACCTCTGGGGGAAGCATTCACACACCTCCTCCTGTGTTTTTAGTATGAAAGCCTGTGTTTTCCTTTGGTTCGCGCTCTTCTTTTCTTCATGCTGGCCAAGGTGGTAAGACCTCTCCCAGCGAGAGGACCGGAGCAGGGGCACCCGAAGGGGGGCCCCTTTTGAATTGTTTTGTGATGTATTGTATGTTCCACCATTAAAGCAGATTATTGTTTAACCCTTATCCTGGCTGCTTTGACTTTTCCTTCTTTTAAAACAAATTCATAGAGGAACGGCGCGAAGCAGAGATTCTGCCCCAACAACAGTCAGAATACTAAAATCTGTTTTTTTTCCTAAACCTTTTTTACCTTCTAATTTGTTATTATTTACATTGCTTTTAAAATCTTTCTGTGTGACATGAAAAAAATGGGGAAATCGTGTTGGTGAACACGAATCAATAGATACATTTCGTGGGACTGGGTTGGTCAGAGGCTAGCGTCAGAGGCTACCGTCAAAAAGCTACCGTCAGAGGCTACTGTCAAGAGGCTAGCGTCAGAAGTTACGGTCAAAGGCTCGGGCGTGATTAACATGAGCAACAACAGCAATTACAAACCCCAAGTTTTATTTAACAGCGACAAAGACGAATGCAGCAAAGGCGAAGCAGTGGCTCACAGAGGATGGATCTATGTTCTCCTACTTGCAAGAGATTCAGCAATAGCTGAAGGCAAAAACAAAGATTGCTGTTTTTTCTAGAATACAATTTAATCTTGTTTTGTAAGAGTGAGAGTAACATGAGCACAGCTTGGACGCATTCCGTCATTGACAGGAAAATCTTTCGGGCATTTGTAGGAAAGGCAGCTTACCCCTTGACGTCATGACGTGGCTCCTCTCTGGCTTTAGCTAACGGGTTCTTAAGAGGTTTGCAAGTTGACCCAACTCTGAACCAGCACTAGCCTAAACACGGAACTCAAATGGTACTCCCATTAGTGGACGTGGGGGATTAGAGGCACCCTAACTGGTCCCGTGTCAACATTAAAAGGGTAATACAAAATATAGTCATTTTTATATTATATCCGCAGGTATGAGTTTGAATATTTAATAAGAACATGTCCGAAACAAACATATGACGACTCATATTCACAGTTTCTGGTATACAACTTCTTAGAGTTAGGGTTCCTAGGGTTAAATGTATGCAACTGAAAACTAGTTAGTGTTAGGGAGATAACCTACAGTAGTACCACCTCATGACCATAATGACCTGGTTGCGTCTATCGTTTTTCAAACCCAGTTGAGATTTAACCACGCCCACTTCCACACCAACGTAGCTCTGCGCGACTTCATGGATGTATAAAGAGAATGAGAACTTTACAGCGGTCTTGGGAAAACATTTGAGAACTTTGCCTTTAAGTTTCTTTGGACCATCCTATTCATTATAACCCTGCTCTAACAGTGCATAAACTGGTTTACGATGAGGCTGGTTTCCAGATGTTTGAGAGACAGTAGTTGGTGGTTTGAACACGTCCCTGGAATGGTAACTGTACATACTGACAGGTGCTTTGGAGATCTGAGATAACCCTTACCCTTACCTTTACCCTAACCCTAACCCAGCACTGCAAATAACAACCAGGCTTGCAGTATCACCTGCTGTCCAGGATTTGTGGATGAAATTCACTGTGGTTCTTTCAAATGTGAAAGACCTAGCTTTTGAATTACATACGAAATGACACAAAGACTTTTGTAACACAATAACAAGCTTGTCATGTTTTTAACACGAATGCTTTGCATTTCGCTCCATGCTTTATCAATGAGGGAATTCCAGACGTTCTTGTATAAAATAAGTCAAAATAGAGTGTTCACAGTCCTGACCTTTGTCTTCACACAGTGTAACATAATATAATAGTAATACATGAAGAGCTAAAATAATCTTTTTGATTCCTGGAAAAAAATCTGATCAAACGGTGGATTGAATCCTAAACATTTCCGAGTGTGTGTACTGAATACACATAAATACTATCAGGTATTTCCTAACTTGCCACAAACTGGTGGCAGCAGCAAATACAGATCAGAGAAAGCAATTATTCTCTCAGAATGTCACAGGCTGGTGTCAGCCGTCTTCATCTTCGGAGCACTGTCAGAGTTGGCGAGTGTAACCGTGTCGGGCTGAGCGTCCCTGCAGAAGAACACAGCGGGGTTTTTACACGCCCACATCGCCACTTCGCCTCCTTTAGCAGGACTCGAGCTGGACAATCGGCTGTTGTCATTCACCCCTATACGAGTCACGTAGCGGTCCCTTATCCTTTCCGCTTGGTTAATCCGAGCCTCGCGGTTCTGCGTTTGGTTGGAAAGGTATGAACCGATATTTCTGGTCCGATAGCCCTCCTCTCTGCTCCGCCCCATTAGCATGGATATATTGGGGTTCCTCAGGGCATAGATCAGGGGGTTGATGGCTCCATTTGCCCAAGCTAGCCAGATAGCCACTGTGTCCATCGCAGGGTTGAATGTGTAATCTCCCAATGCTGTAACCAACCCCATTAAACAGTATGGACCCCAACAAAAAATGATGAAAACAATCATAATGAGGACTGTGGTGGCTGTTCGCATCTCACTGTAAAATCGTAGCAAGTACGCATACGTGGTGACAGGCCTGACTCGGGTCTCAGAGAGACGAACCGTCTTACAGATGTTATAATGACAAAAACACATGAGGGAGAAGGGCAGTAAGTAACACACGATGATAAGGCTGAGGCTATATGTAGTCCCCATGCGTGAGGTCCCGGAGTGGAACACATACATACAGTGGTAGAAACCCGGCTTATGGATTTCCGGAGGGTTACGGACCAACAGATACCAAGGCAGGGAGAAAATGACCGCAGCTAGCCACACAGCTATCAACAACTGGGTGGCTTTCTGGCGGCCAATTTTAGCCTGGGGCTGTCTGACGATGGCGTAGTACCTGTCAAAGGAAATCAAAGTCATAGTCAGGGTCGAGGTGATGCCAAAGCAGGTGTTGAAAAATCCATTGGCCACGCAGAAACCGTCACCGAACATCCAGGTACCGTCCTTACTGAAGAGCATGACGAAAGAGAAGGGCAGACACAGGACGGCGGTGAGGAAGTCGGACAGCGACAGCGACATGATGAAGGCGTTGGTCACCGTCCGGAGCTGTCTGTGTTTGATGATGACGATGACCACCGCCGAGTTTCCGAGGCTGGAAAGGAGGAAGATGCAGAGCAGCACCAGAGCCTGCGTGGCCACGGCGACGCCCTGCAGGACCGAGTTACTCTCCACCGCGCTCAGCTCGCCCCCTCTCTGTCCGCCAAATGTGGACGTGTTTCCTGTGTTTCCCACTGTGGCCTCCGTGGTGGCGGTCACTAGGCTGGTCACTATGGAAACAACCCTTAAGGACCAAAAGAAAGAAAGAAAGAGGCTTAAATCATTGCACAATCTGCAGTATGGAAAAAGTATGGTCCTACATTTACTCAGAGAACTTTATGAAATACCTCAGGAATATGAAAAAGTAAAAAATACAATACAATCATAGGAGATAATGGAGATATGTGAAAAGGACATCCCAATAAATTGCATATTACCAGACATTGGATGTGAGTTTTTCCAAACCTCATCAACAAAACAGTATCAAGGCATGATATCAGTATGACAGTCTGATACAGGCGAGTATAAAGCTGGAGTTACCTTCTTTACCCTAGCCCTAACCTCTTTGAGCTATTCTGTTAATGCCCTAGTCACAGTTTTAGACATCATTTTTGGTCAACACAGTGCAGTTCATGTTTTTCACATTCATGTAAAAGTTACGACAGTTCCTGCTTCTGCCAGAGAGAGGGGGGGAGTCCTCACAAACTTGCTGCTGTGTTTACACCCTCCACCTTAAATAAGGAGCCTCATTCAGCTGAGTGTGTGACAAGAAACAGAGTTCACTTTGTCCCAGAGTTGGAGGGTGTAGGGTCGGTTTGGAATTGGGCGTATAAAACCCCAGGCTGAGAGGCAGTATCACAGGAGGCCTCTCCCTTCTGCTGCTGCACCGGAGCGTTTAGGCATATTTGACCGCGGCACAGCTACTGGGGGGGGGACAGCAGTGGGCATATTCAGCTGTAACAGCTAAATGTGTCTCTAACCAGAGGAAACAGTGGTCAGTGACAGCACAACTATTCAAATAAGAACTTTAAAAACAGGCTGTGTCAGATTCCTATGTAGCAGATCAGATCAGACCACGCTGTTACACATCTGTTTGATTTATGAGAAGGGAACACAGGGGATTCAGCCTTTGCAGACCATTGACATGCACAGAAACCTATAGAACACACTACAGGAGAGGGAAAACCCCAAAAAGTATAATAGGGCCTCTTTGATGTGATGTAATGTTCGTGTTCAAGGGACTATGATACACATGGATCTTAACACTAAAGTACTAAAGAAAAAAGGTTAACCTATTATAGTAGATATTTGTGTCAAGACTTACATTAAATTAATGAAAGAAAGAAAGGGTGAGTGTTATGTTTTCCGAAATAATAAAAAAATCATCACACTGCCTTTATTTACAATAATGCCATGAATTTGATATTACCTTATTTTTCATACCCTGATGGATTCAATTGCCAAAAATTCGAGATATTTTTAGTTTAAAGTCCTGAGGGAGTTGTTTTCAGGAATTTCTTATGACACGACTGACATTGTTGGCTGATTTCTTTTCTTATCTCAGTCCACTCTACATCTCAGGTATAAAAAAAAGTGTTTGTGTCACCTTAAGGCGACTGCAGCTCCAGGTAAGGGTGTATGAACGCTACAGGTGCAGGACGTTGTAGCTACAGTATTCCTTTTTTAAGGATTAGTGGAAATTGTGGATAACTTGCTAACTACAACTTACTCCAACCAGTTGCTGCCTTCAGGGGCCACTCACATGCAAAGATGTGAAGGTGGTGACAGAGGGACTCACCTTGGAACCACAGGTGAGGCGGTGTTCAGCTGGTGGGTGAAGCGCGGACCCGGGGGGGCAGCGGTGTATTTGTTGCCACCACCCCCCAGCAGGGCCGAGCTAGCAGACCAATCCATCGATTAAGCACACAAACAACACAACAGAAGTCCGGCTTGGTCTCACACACATCCCTTCACACTACAGCCGCTCTGTGGTGCTTTCACGGATTCCAACGTAGCTGCTGATAACTCCTCGTCATCCATTTGTACGTTTTCAGTTAGCATTATCTCAGGAGAAAAAGAAAAGACAATTCAAATATGCATGTGTACATACACACAACTGAATCTTCATAGTACAGTTTATGGGATTTATTAATTTATAACGGCAGTAAAACAAAGATCCATCTAGAGAAAAAAACAGGCCCCTTTTTTTTTACTATGGACAAATGTTTTTACACCACTGGTGAAAACAGGCAGTTGCTCTGTGAGTATTACAATGATGCTTCATTATTACAAACACTTCTGGCCATGCACCTTGTACGCCATGAAGTCCCCAGACCCTGGATCCAAAGGGGCCCATCATAAAAATGCATACACATTTAGCAGATACATTATCATCTAGAACAGTGGTTTTCAACTGGTGGGTCGCGGACCAGTTTGGAGTGAGTGAAGGGAAAATAAATTGAAGAAAAAAAAATTGACCCCAGGTTTGATGATTGACAGGTCACAGAACAATGGGAGCTATCTACCCTTACCCACAATTTAAAGTAATTCACACAAACTATCTTCTCTTTACTCTTCTCTCTGTGTGGAGCAGCAAGTGCAGCTGTCAGAACAAAGTGAAAAACAAACAATGGCATAAAATATTATTAATATGTCGGGTAGTAATAGATTTATTTTATTTTCAGAGTGTACCAGAATGCGTAGTTTATATGTTAGCATTTCTAAAAATCTCCTGGGGG
>NW_011333074.1:0-2490 GCF_000735185.1 Notothenia coriiceps | reverse complement strand
CCCCCCTCCCCCCCCATCCTAAACGGCCACCACCCTGCTCACATATTGTCCAGATCTGAGCTCCCCTTAGGAGAGGATCATGTCTGAACTCATCTCTGAATGTCATGCTTGACATCACGGTGAGAGTCATGCCAGGGATCCGGCAAATCAAAACCAATCCTGACTTTCAGACGCAACAGATGTGGTTAAAATCAGGAACACATTTACATAATACTGCATTTACGAATGTATACTCTGAAGTGTAGTTACACAATTTCTGCACAAATGGTTACATGTGAGTACATCTGAGAGGTAGAATCAAATCAAATCAAAATGTATTACAGCAGCAAATCACAATAAGGGCTACAAAGCAAACAAAGCAAAAAATACAAACGTCATAGCATAAAAAGTATAAAAACATTATTCAACATTATACATCAACATAAGTATTGCCTTGTGATGAAAGCATGTGACTGAAGTGATGCTAATGATGAACGGAAACTAGAATCAATTGATGTTTGGTTTTAAAACTCTTAAAACGATGGACTAAAACTCACTTCATCTTTATTTCCGACAGCTGTTTGTTGTCACTCATTTTGCCTTCCAGAACGTTGACATCTCCACGACTAAAGGAATCTCCCGCAGCAATCTTTGGGAGGGTCTGTCCACACAGAAAGTAAAAAGTAAAATGGTGGATGAAGATGTGCACATTGCATGACTAATGGGACCAGATGTGACCCGTAGAGAGTGGATAGTTAGTTCAATTGGGAATTCAAAAAGCAGGCACGTCATCAGACTTCCACTTATATATGTTTTTAATGAGCCTTACTGTATATGGCTTAATTAGATTGATGCAACAAAGTAGTCCCACCCATGTTGAGACTTTGCTTATCTTTAGCAACCCTGTCTTCAAAATGTATCATCCTGCTTTCCTAATTAAGTTTTAGAGAACATTTTCTCCTCCTGGGTCATGGTGGTTAATCTTGTGGATTTAAAGCAAAGAAACTCGTATAAACAAACTCCTTGGTTAGGTTTTTAAAAATAATTCATAGTTTGGACTAAAATAGGCGTGTTGGCATATATTAAGTGGAGTTCATCACCTCAAAATGTGGCTTTTGATTTGAAACTATTGTACAAAAATGTATCTCCTGGGTAAAAGTCCTACATTTGACCCACCGATCCACTAACTCTCAGTTTTACGCAGATTTCCACAAACTGATTAGAAATGGATTTGAATAAACAAACATAATCCGAGACCAACAATGTTTTTTTCCTCGTACCCTAAATGATAATACAGCTTTATCCCATGGGAGCCTAATTTCTAGGAGACAGAGTGTATTCAGTATTTGGAAATGAGTAAATCCTACCGGACAGAATTACCTCAAGCACATTTCGATCTTACTATCTTTGTAAACTAATGTATTATTGCGCTAACTTCCCCATGTCTTCTTGATCTGTGTCCAAGGAGTAACTGTATTTTAATTCCTGTCCTCAAAGTGTTTTCATTTTTTCATTTCATTTTTGTATTTGTTCCGTTCATGGTATGCACAACTTAATGTATAACAATTATTTACAAAACATGTCTCTATAAACAAACCGTACCCGGTACTTAAAGGGGCCGGTATCATAATCTTATGATACCGGCCCCTTTAAGTAAGTGAGTGAGTGAGTGAGTGAGTGAGTGAGTGAGTAAGTGAGTGAGTGAGTGAGTAAGTAAGTGAAACTGTGTCTCAGGGCTTCTTAACATTTATAAAACTGTTAATGTGTCATACCCACTTAACGGGAAGAAACTCAGCTAACTGACGATATGAACCATTTTTACCGAAACAAAACGCAAGAAGTCTCGCAAGAAGCATCTAAATGAGCCCTGAGCGAAAAAATGCTATCACACTTAGCACAGAACTCACAGCTTAAATAAATGTATTACTTATCGTATCTGCACAAACAAGATATCGATTAGCAAGCTGAGATTCCACAGATTCCAGAAATATTAGTCTCATCACTGAGCGATCTGAACTCGCGACAGGGGAAGCGAAAACAGACATCACAACACATAGCTTCACGGAGGAAGCTTCTTACCTTAGCTGTTGTTTCTGATCAAAAGTTGTGTTCAATGGCATCAAAACGATAAAAACGCTGCTGAAAGTTAATCCAATGTGTCTGTGTCACTTTGAAAAGATTACTGATAATCCATCTTCATATTTAATAGTTTGAGCCTAGGTTTCAGTTTGCAGTTTGCAGAGCTTAACATTGCTTTCGACATCGTGCGCATAGCTCTCAGTTGTCAATGGTAACGTGTGTGTATGTGGAACCTCCCCTTCTATTCTATTGGCTCTAACGGTTCAAAAGAGGTGTCAATCATCAACATCGACCAATGGGTTCCAGAGAAACGGCAAATCCACCCAAATCCAGCCAAATGACCCCAAAGGTGGATTTTTTTCTTTCTAAATCTCTCTAAAAAGGATAAATGTCACTTGTTTAGCATCAATCTTGATACAGGGTATTTATTAT
>NW_011333073.1:0-5912 GCF_000735185.1 Notothenia coriiceps | reverse complement strand
CCCGAGCTCCCACTCTCGCCTCACTAGAATGAATGGAGACAGAACATAAATCTAGATTCGGCTTTTAGTGCATTTTACAACTTTAAGGACCGAATGATTTTAATAAGGGCTATAAAATAGTTCATACTGGGTAGTTTAAAAAAAAAAACTGATCTGCTGATTTACAGACGTCTCTTTCATGTTAGTCAATGGGGAAAAGTCTTTCTGGGCCCAGTTACGTCACGGACTGATACGGAAATTGTAGTACCGCCGTTTGGACACAACAAATATTTTCATCAGAGTCCGGCGCACTATCTGGGGGCTTGGTGTGATGCAGTAAACTCTTATCGCTCACTTACGTTAGCGGCGTCGTCAAACTGTGGGAAAATGTAAAAGACAATGCCGAAGAAGAAGATTCCAGTGGCCCCAAGAGGAAGATTCTTGTATAGCATGTTTCTTGCCAAATATGAACAAATAAACAATAACATGTTACCTTAGTTACAGTAACCCAGATTCGTGTATGCTTTATGTTGATATTCAAAATAGGTGCAGCATGTACAAAGTATAGCTAAGGGAAAAATGTATTTGGACAAGTACTCTCTAAAAACCTTTTCTTACACTCTATATTCAATTAATTGTATTTGCTTGCACTATTATCTGTGTTATTGTGTTGCACTGTTGGAGGAGCCTGTGACCTAATATTTTCATTGTCATATCTACACTGTTGCTATGCACACATGACAATACAAGCCTTGAAGCCTTGAAATACAAACGATAATCTCTTACACTTTGTAGATATGTGTGTTCCTGGACCCTCTGTCAGGCACTGAGATGTTCAAGGCTTTTATTTGTCATACGTACATACAGTGTAGTTATGTCGATGGAAATCTTAGGTGTTTGAGTTTCAGTCGTTGCTGCTGTGTTGCTGCAGCTCTCAGGTCTGAAGCAGTGACTTTAAGTGACGACGCTAAAAGGATTGTGTGGGCGGTGCAGCAGCAGATTACTGAGAGGAGAAGGTGGGGGGGTTGCAGGGCTTCTTGCTGTCGCTCTGTGCATCTCTTCATCATGTAGGTGTACTGACCCCCTCCTCTTCCTCTGCTGCCAATACCTTCATCTTAGCTCTCTCGATGCAAATGTCAGCGCTCATGATTACAGCTCCAGAACATTTCATTTGTATTTGTTCCGTTCATGGTATGCACAGCTTAATGTTTAACAATTATTTTCAAAACATGTCTCTGTAAACACATCGTACCCGAAATCAATATGAGGAAAATATGTGATGACATTGATGAATTCTGAGATAGCAATTTGACTTTAATCGACTCAGTCCTGCCTCTGTGCTGTTTGAATTAAAAAAATACCAAATGCTGAAACCAACTATTGTTTTCGTTAACGATTAATCTGCCGGTATTTTTATTGGTCTTTAAAATCTCTGCCCTATTCTGCCAATTTTTCGGCTTCATATCAGTATTTAGTGCCTCTCCTTTGACATGTCTCCATGCTTTAATGTTCAAAAAGCTCTTTATTGCACTTCATAGCACTGTCTGTGTGGTTTATTCCCATTTCGCCCCAACAACAATCTCTTCGTCAACAGACTTGATGCAATGCTTTATGGGATGCATCATTAGATCTATAAACTCTAACCATAACCCTAAGAACCACGACCAAGCAAAACAAGTATAGTTTCTTATGTGGTCTAATGTAAAAAAGGAGCAAAGTGGGAAGACACCTGCCTGTGCTGCAGCACCTCTTTTCACCCTCTGTCTGAAACCAGAGCCCAGTCTGCTCTGATTGGTCAGTTTAGAGATGTCCCGCCCCTTAGCCAATCACGTACAATGTGTTGGAGCGCTAGCCAATTGTCACCATGTTCCGGAAGCAAACAAAGGAGTCCAATGGAGTTGTTTGAAGCAGTTAGGGGGGGAGTGTGGGAGAGAAACTCCCTCTGAAGGGAACACAGGGATATTAGCCTTTGTAGCCCATTCACATGCACTAAAACCTATAGAACACACTACAGGGAAGGGAAAACCCCAAAAAGCAGAATAGGGCCTCTTTAATACAAAATCATGTTTTTATGAAACTCTCTTTTAACTGATTAATAAATCTTCAAGTGTAAAATTAAAAGATCACAATGGCAACAAACAATGTAATTAACCTGATAAATGCATAGTTCTCTATCTGTGTTTTTTACATTTTTGTTTTACTTTTATGTATGCACCACGACATCAAGTCAAATTCCTTGTACGTGTCAACCTACCTGGTGATAAACCTGGATCTGATTGTTCCCTCCCCAGCGGTGCCATACCCCCCGCAGCAGAAGCTGACGGTCAAAGAGCTTTATGTGGACGGGAAGCCGAACCCCGAGGTGCTGCGGACTCACCTGGTGAAGGAGGGCCGCGTGGAGGAGGAGGCGGCGCTGAAGATCATCAACGACGGAGCCAACATCCTGCGCCAGGAGAAGTGCATGCTGGAGGTCGATGCGCCCATTACAGGTGGGCGGGCGGATAATCAATGCAGCGGCGATATGTTCTCAAAACAAATACAAAAAACTGAGTATCAAACTGCTGCTGAGTAACCAGATAGCAAATCTTACGTGTGATAAAGTCCATTTTCCAGCTGGATAATCTCCACATATTAACACCACTTATGATTTCTAAAGTAAAAGCTAACGTTAGGATATAAATAATTGTAGACTTTAAAAAAATAAATGTCGACACTTGTGTTTATGTGCAACCTTTGAATTGAAATAGAATTGTATTGAATATTAGATGGCCGGCTCTGTTGTGATTGGTCAACCGCTTAGAGATGTCCCGCCCCCTTAGCCTATCACGTACAATGTGTTGAAGCGCTAGCCAATAGAAGTACAAGTTTTACATAGAGATGTCTCTCTGTTCAGGTGGTAAACAAAGGAGTCAGATAGATAGATAGATAGATAGATGGACAGACAGACGGATTAGATAGATAGATGTATAGATATATAGACAGACAGACGGATGGACGGACGGACGGACAGACAGATAGATAGATAGATGGATAGATATATAGACAGACGGACGGACGGACAGATAGATAGATGGATAGATAGATAGATATATAGACGGACGGACAGACAGATAGATAGATAGATGGATAGATATATAGACAGACGGATGGACGGACGGACGGACAGATACAGGACTGTCTCAGAAAATTAGAATATTGTGATAAAGTTCTTTATTTTCTGTAATGCAATTAAAAAAAACAAAAATGTCATACATTCTGGATTCATTACAAATCAACTGAAATATTGCAAGCCTTTTATTATTTTAATATTGCTGATTATGGCATACAGCTTAAGAAAACTCAAAAATCCTATCTCAAAAAATTAGAATAGTTCCTCAGACCAAGTAAAAAAAAAAAAAAATGGATGCAATTTCACATTTTAACCTAAACATTTGCAATTATAAAGAGTAAACTTCCAATACAAACTGTGAAAATGTACATCTTTGGCAAATGTTTAGGTTAAAATGTGAAATTGCATCCATTTTTTTTTTTTTTTTAATGGGAGTACATCCCAGCATGAACTGGCAGATTGGTTGCTATTTACAAAATAAGCTAAACAAAGATACTATACCTCGACCCATCACATCCGCCAGGCTGCACAACAAGGGGTCAACAATGTGACACAAATACTGGACATAAAATAAATACTGTTTTCACACTGTAAGAGCCAAAACGTTGATTTTTTATTTTGATTATATAATCATTTAATGTATGTAATGGAGTATAATTGATTGGTGTCAGTTGAGCGTGATCCGCAGCCACGGTTGGGCGGAGCGGCTGATTGGTGCTTCGATTGCCTCGGCTGGTTAAAAGAGTCCTGCTGATTATACTCTGGGTTCTATTTTGGTTGTGAAGCCACACGTTTTTTTGACCGCTGCACTGCAGAGAAGTTACGATTTGTTTATTTAAGTGACGAAACTGTTTCAACATCGTCTGGTAAGATACCTTCATTTTTGTTTAAAGAAGAGAACGAACAGTGAATAAATGGAAACGATAACATGGAAATAAATGTACCAAAAACAAACAATATATCTCTAAATGATGTATGAGCGTGTTGGCCAGGCGCTAAAACTAAAAGAACAGAACAGAGCTAAAGGAAGTGGGAAAAGATTGCTCTTTTATTCGTCAAAAAACCCACTGAGTTTCCCAATCGGGATTAATAAAGCTCCATCTTATCTTATCCACACCCAAAGACAATTTAGAGTTTCATTGCTGATGTCTAACCTCTTCGGTCTGTTGTCCAGCGAAGGCCAGCAGATGTGTCCCGGTACTCATCTCCAGCAGCGAGCACTGACAGAACCCAACGCTGCCGGTCCACAGCGAGTCCAGCACCGCCCTGCGACCCTCACTCAGATCCCACAGACACACTCGCATGTCCCGTCCCTGACTGCTCCACAACAGAGAGGCCAAGAGAAAAGACACGCGCTGCAGTTCAACGCATATTTCAAAAAGCATGAGCAGAAGTTGTAAGTATAGTTACAAAAAAACAATGAAATCTGAAGTTACCAATAAAAAGGTCTATTCCAAAATGGTCGTAGAAAGTTTAGAGTAAGAGGGACGGACATGTTATCAGAAGTCGTCCTCACCTGATGAGAGTGTCTGTCCCCCGCAGTGTGTTGACCCACACGACTGAGTTCCCAGAATGCCCTTCTACAACCGTCTCGGCCCTCCTGGTGTTCAGGTTCCACATGTGGATGGCACCCTTACCTGACCTGCAAAAATCCAACAGATGGCTTTTTATTGGATATATTAGAGCTGTCGTAATATTATTATATTGTATAAAATACTAAAATGTAATATTGATATGTTAATACAATCATATAAGTGCCTCTTAAATCTTTATGTTAATCTTGTTCAACCTATCATCTATGCCCAATACAAAATAAGTCACATTTATTTCACAATTAAAAAGGTGCTCAGTAATCAAAGTTAAATATTACATTTGATTGATACAATGTTTCTATTTTGTAACGATATTTTGTCACAGCCCTAATATATAAAAAGGAATATACAATTCAAAATTACTCAGGTCTCAACAACATTTAAAGAGAAAACAACATAACAGATTTGCTCTAGTCCAAAGTAATAAATACTGAGATAACATTGTAACTTTTGGTGCTTTAAAAGCTGCTCAACATCAAAAACTGAAATGAACCCTGATTGGCTGGCCTAATATCTACTTATTACCAGAGGTACTGTACTTAAATACATGTTTCTGGTATCAGTACTTTACTCCACTACTTATTTTTCTGACGACTTTTTACTTTGACTTCTCACATGTTGAACACAAATACCTGTACTTTCTACTTCTTACATTTTGAACACAAATACCTGTACTTTCTACTTCTTACATGTTGAACTCAAATACCTGTACTTTCTACTTCTTACATGTTGAACACAAATACCTGTACTTTCTACTTCTTACATGTTGAACACAAATACCTGTACTTTTTACTTCTTACATGTTGAACACAAATACCTGTACTTTCTACTTCTTACATTTTCCAAACAGGCTGGTTCCTTTAGTTTGAATGTGTGTTTGGTGGCGTGATCATTATTATTTAGAGTCATTGCGTGCCTATTGATTTGAACACGATCCGTGTATCCATCATTTCTTGGTCTTCTCTAAAGAAGAGGGACCAATGAAAACGTTGTCATGTTGCCGTTGTTCAGCATGGAAACATTCATTAGCTAACAATGACATTATTGTTCTATTAATATAAAGGGAGGTCAGGTACTCTTTAAAACAGCTGCTAGTTATGGGTACTTTTTACTGAAGTACATTTCAAAGTTCTTTACTTTGACTTGAGTAAAGAAGTTTAGTCAGTACTTCTACTTTCACCAGAGTATTTTTAAACAGGAGTATCTGTACTTCTACTTGAGGAAAGGATGTG
>NW_011333072.1:0-2055 GCF_000735185.1 Notothenia coriiceps | reverse complement strand
TGAGCTGCTCGCCAATGTTGTGCGGTTTCTTTGCCTTTGCTATTAAAAGTGCACATTCAAAAGAGGCCTCGCTGCCAGCCCTAACAAACGCTGTTCTAATATCCATTGGCTTGTTTGCCTTTGCAAGGTGTTGTTTCTTTATGAAAAAGTCCCGATCACGCCCGACTGTTTCTGGGTGCATGGTCTGTTGGTGTCTCTTCATTTTGCTGGGTTTCATGCTTTCGTTGGCTAGCTTCTCTCTGCATATCACACACTCTGGGCGGGTTTTGTCCGTTCCCTCCATGAAACCGAAGTTAAGATAGCTCTCTTGGTAGGTCCTCATTTTCTTTTTGATTGCAGATGAGCTGTCATCTCCTTTACGTTTTTCAGACATTTTTATACAAAAATATTCACCTTATGAAGTCGGTCGCTAGCTAGCAAGCGCAGCAAACTGTTATTATTATGAAAGCTGACACAGTAACGTCAATGTTGGCGCCAATCGGAGGAGTATCAGATGAATTTTTTTAATTTTAATTTTAGTTAATCAATTCATTTCTATATTTTATTGTAATGTAGACAAGGCTTTTAGCGCCAATCATGTATTGCGTTACAATATGTAAAAAAAATTATATGTAAAAAATAAATTATATGTACTTTTAAAAAAAAAAATGTATTCTAAATATGATATTAGGCCTCAAATCATCTGAGGTCTGGCGCCCCCCCTGCGATCTTTGGCGACCCCGCAAGGGGGTCGCGACCCCCAGGTTGGGAACCACTGTCCTAGAGGATTAGTTATATTGTGCATATTTCACAAGGTATTTACTAATGTATTTTAAAGAACTACATTTAGAGAGATTGAATTGACTTGATGAATAAGTAATGATAGACAAGTTATATTTCCCACGAATTAGTCAATTGGTAAATTCAAAATAGCAGTAGAGGGGAAACTGTTAAAGTACAATGGGAAAATCATCCTAAAACACACTGAGGTAGAAAGGGGGAGACATTACAGAGTAGAACCATGTTCTGCAATCTTTTCATCATATTAATAAGTTATTCTTTAACAGATTTGTATTCACCTGTGAATAGAGAAGTGATCTCATTTGTTACAATATTGATCACCATTAAAAGGATAGTTTTAGGAACCACTCTATACGACAAATCTTTATTTGTATGGATAATGTTAAAGGGAGAGCTAGTGACAAGCCAAATATAATTCCAATCTATAAAGTATTGATTTCACCATTGTGGCATAGTTATTACCATAGGAGGGCTTTAGGATGGAAATACGAAATTACTTCTGTTTTTGAATCCTTGATCCAGTAAAGGGTAATTGTTACGTGTTCGGACACCCAGGGTTCCACACACTGCTAAAGAGTATTACATTGTTTTTTAAGTAGACCGGAATTGAAAATAAATGAGTATAATGAGCTATGAAGTGCAGAGCTACACAGATCCTAGTAATGGTTTGACTCAAGATAATAGTTATGTACACAAGTTTCTGAATTAGATCTATTAGACATTGTACTAATAATTAGGTGTAAATGAATTGCAGTAGTAGTAGTACTATAAGGAAGTGAGTTTTGTACCAAGTTGCAGGAAATGTGGGAAGCAGCCGTCCCGATGACAAGTTAGAGATATCTGACAATTAAAGTTGTAATCACGAAGTAATATATGATGGCACGACACATGGCCAATAAAACTGAGACCAAATGACCTTTGACCCTGACTGACAGTGTGACTTGAGAAAAGCACTCTCAATGACTGACTCTGGGGTGCACCTGACCAAGACTTTACAACCTGACAGAATGAGTGTGAATGAATGTCTGCATGTGATCAGTGCAACTGCATGATTCTAAAACAATAACTAACCAAGCATGTCTTTGGACTAACAAATTATTCTGGAGCTCCAAGGGAAACGAGAGGTTTCCTAAAAAATGTTGACATGTTTCTAATATTGATTGAGTTGTAACAGATAACACAGATGCTTGTCAGAGATTCAGAACCATTGAAATATGTTATTTAGTTCACCTGAAGATGTTGGGGTTTGTTTTGTTGACACAGGCCAAGTATTAA
>NW_011333071.1:0-18359 GCF_000735185.1 Notothenia coriiceps | reverse complement strand
TATAAATGTAAACATATATTACACAGTAGTATTCATGTGTTAATAAGACCACTTTCCCAATAAATTCAGTCAATTAAAGTTGGAAACATTTTCAAAAACATCTTAGTTGATAAGAAAAAAGCCTAATGACTTATTTAAATAACAAGCTTGATATACACCCTTCTTATTTCTCCTTATTATAATCAATCTGAGGCTTCTGTTTTAAGGAATGAGCTGCCAACACTCACAAGCATATACATTTGATTGATTTGGCTAACTTATAACTGAACTTATGAGGCAATATACCTCGAGTGAGTGACCCAGCTTTTTCACAGAGGGCCAGTATGTGGCCCTCTGTGAAAAAGGTTTGGACACCCCTGGTCTAGGCCATTAAAATAAAACAATGAGAGTGAGGTGCTAAGCAGCTCTAGGCCTTTTAAAAAAAATCCCATTAATAATGTTATGTGACAGGAAGCAACTGAAACATTTTAAATAAATGATATCAAGTTTATGATTCGTTGAAAATGGGGGAATAAATGCAGTAAGGCTCTCATACATTCAATGGGATAAAGATATCAAATTCTCGACCTCGCTCATTCCTGCACCCTGGCTGCAGCCCTGAATGACATCAGTGATGGCTTTCAGGTTAAAGAGGCCTCTGTATGGGCGTTGTCTCTGAGCGGTCTGCTGCTCCTCCAGAGAATGAGTGGGGTCCGGTAAGGAGCTGCCAAACACACACAGACAGGTTGAAACCCCTCTCCAGCCTGACGTCACTGTGCTGGCTCACACAAACTCCATTTCTATACAGAGACCAGGGGACTGCCAGGGTCCAGCTGCCAGTTCCAAACCAAGGCACCAACCTACGTCACGGGCACCTTCCTCTTCCTCACTGCTCGGCTACGACACAATAAGGTTGAAGGAGTTTGAACTGAAAGCCTGAATAGAAAGAAACTAATGGCGAAAGAGAATCTCAGATCATTCTTCTGCCTTTTTATTATGTTGCATTTATATACCTAATTCAATAGATTAATGATGAAATGGTTTTCCAAATAGGAACTTGAATGAGGAAATATACTACAACACTTGAATATTTCTGCTTCAGTTCATGTTATTTGAGTGGAAGGACATGTCACCCTGCTGGTTTTATTAGGGCCATTACAGACATGTTTCATTTTCGTAGAAGACTGGAGTTCTTTGATGGTGAGACCATGGCTGTGAATGAATGAGACGCTTTTGTAGAGAACTGGCATGGTTCCTACAGGAAAAACTATTAGATGTGATGAGTGTGTTTATAAAAAAAGAGAATAAAAGGCGACAGAACAAGAGGTTTGCAAGAGGAAGAATTGGTTGCAGTCTGGATTGCTTTCAACAGTTAAAGCCTGTTGAAAGCAGAATTTCCACCTCCACCAGACAAAAGAGTGCAGCGTCTACCAGAACAGAGCTCGCTGCCGTCCTGCACTCCTTTCTGCCCTAATGGCACTTTAGAGGCTAAGGGCCAACAGCTTCTGTAGAAACACTTAACAGTTATAAATATCAGCGAACATTTTGAATAGCTAACTATTTGAATGGCGTACATTTGATTCCAGCAAAACGAATAGAAAGACCAAAGCATGTTGTGCTGAAGTTGCATTGTAATTGCATTTATTTTTCCAATAGATATTCACATTCATAGCAAAGAAACTATTTCATCTCTACGGTCATGAAAGAAAGAAATCACAAAGTGAAATCAAGGACAACAAAGGTCAATTCTATGGTAGAAAAAAAAAACATTTGTTCATAGAAATAAGTCAAATAATGCTTTGTAAAAAGGCCTTCAAAGAAAAAAAATGTGTTGTGGAAAACAAATCCAGCTCTTTCCACGGTGACAAAATATAACATTTGTGGCTTTTACTCTTCAAAACAGTTTAACACTAAGAGCAGTTAATGCCTTTTAAAGAAAAATGCTGATTCATGCGTCACTGCATCACTTTCTTGTGCTTAAACAATCAAAACAGTAACTTTATTGTCTCTATTTAAGACAGAAAAACAGTACACAAAGATTGTTTTGTTTCAAACACTTCTTCTGGCCATAGTAGATTCAGATTAATATCATAAGGAAATTGCATTAATTGTACATACTACAAATAGTATAAATCCATACTGATGTTGGAGGACTGCCAGTCGTAGAGTAGTGTCATCACGGTGGACGACATGGAGGATTCAAGATGGTTGTCATGCGTGTGTAAAGATAAACAAACTTCACGGTTCTATACTTTGAATGTCAACCACCGCTGCACGATAATGGACACAGCACTTCAACAGCTAAGCTTCAATTCACGAGAAACAGCAGCAAAAAGAAAAAGAGAGAAAACTTTGAATCAAAGAAAAGTGCCTTTTTTTAATTCATAGGATTGAGTGAAACTGTGGGCCCTCTTTATCAGTTACTGGTTTCAGCTCCTGACTCACACACAGGCCTCCCACAGCTCTCTCAGGTCCCTTTTGTCTGCCACACAAAGATCAGAACAACAGGGCTGTTGACAGGCTGAGGTAAAGTGATGCGCCTGCTGGCCGCCATCTGTGGGGACAGGATGGCAGCTAACAACCCGGATGGAAGGAGAGTCTTCCCCTGTGTGTCATATTTCACCTCCTCGCTTAATTTACAGCTACGGTATCGCTCAACAATGACCTCCTTTCTACTGTAAGTGGGGGGCAAGATGACCTCCAGCACCAACGAGGGGGTCCTCTGCCTCCCGCTAAACAAAGGTTGCTTGATACATGAGAAGCCTCTATTGCTAAGATCCACTCAATAAAAACTTTAATTTTGTGCTTTAAACTTTGGTTCTGTTTTTCCTATGGGCATAATAACTGGCAACTTACTGCTTCAATATTTGAATTGTTGCATAACTCAACTCAACTCTCTTGGAGATCTTCCAAGTTTGGATAACATAAAAGTCTCAGAAATACTTCAGTGTGTTCTGGCATGTAGCCATTTGGAACTAAAGTCAGGCAGCTTTATGTAGCAGAAAACAAAGAAAGTGGTGCTTACATAAACCTCCCACAAAGACAGCTCGACTGAATCAAGTTCTTCCCTCATGGTCTTGATTCAGGATGCATACTAGATAGTCAATCATGTTAACCAGCATCTCTGCTTGAACTCCATTAAACCCTGATTTATGACAGCATGAAGCAGACAATTGCATTTCAGCTAGTAAGACTGTGGATGTCTCTCCGCACAAAGGCTGAAATTAATTGTGGACAGAAAATTCTGCTGGGGGCTAGATACGAGATGAGAAGAGAGGGTACAGCAGAGGAGGCGTTTCAACAGTGCTGGGACTACAAATAAAAACGGGGCAGAAGAAGGTTGGTCACACAGACACCCTGAAGAAACCGGTCTGACTGACAAGGCAGAAATATCTTGCTGACCAGCATGCTGACAGGCCAAAAGGAGATTGAGGAAATATTGGGCAAAGGGTCTGCTAGGAATAGAAGCTTGAGCTGAGAGTGTTTCCTGGTCAGCTGTTTCAAAAAACACACCACGGTCTGCCTGCAGATCTGTCATGGTGGCTGATGTGATGCATAGACATGTTTGTGTGTGTGTGTGTGTGTGTGTGTGTGTGTGTGTGTGTGTGTGTTGTTGGGCATGAGGGTGTGTTACTGACAGCTCCAGGGGTCATTGACCGAGTAAAAGCAACCCACAACATGGGTCTGCTTCTTTTCCATAGCTGTTTGTTTTATATACAGCTCAATATATCACATTAAAGTGCATGAAGGCCAAACCATAAAACACATTTTTAAAGTCAAATTTTTTGATGATTTTGTAATCAATACTTACATTTGTTGGCGTACATTTGTGATAACATTGATTTCTTTCAAGTATACAATCAGTTAGTGGTAATAATCATAATGCCAGTGATGTAGCTTAGGTTACAGGTGGGGTATAATCACAACAAGGCTTGTCCAGCAATGGAAATGCTTACTATTAAGGTCTAATTCAACTAAAAGATAAGATATAGTTACAGTTTTGATATACTGTAACCATATACTGTACCTTTAAGTTATATTTGAATGAGAACACATTTGGGGATGCTGTAAAACATGAGTGTGAGGAATAAAGACCTTTTAAAAGCCTTGTGAGAATACATTAAATATATCCAATAGAGTGTCTACTACTTCACATAAACTATGATTTTTCACAGAATTTATGTCCTTTAGTCTTTTTCTGACTTGTCACATCTACACTCTTGTTCACTTAACAGCCAAGGGCAACACACACATTCCAAACATGCACACACACTCGAACATGCATATAGCAAGACATGTGAGGAAGGGGTTACAGTATGCTTCTTCAATGTTTCTGAAAGACACTTCATTGTGGCGTTTAGTGGTTGCAGAGAGTGAAACAAATGAAAGGTGAGAGCGGGAAGTGTGTGATAGATGAAAGAGAAAAAATCAGCCAGGGGATTAGCCATGGTGGATTAACGGGATTAAATCTGATGAAATGTCCTTTGAGAGGGACTATTGGGAATAATGGGATAACTGTTCCCTCACATGACAAGCCAGTACCCTCATCTCCTATTTTTTAACTCAGGCTACCCTGGGGCAATGTGTATGTTTATGTGCGTGTCTTTCTGAGGCCCAGATATACACAGAAGGTTATAGATTCAAATATCCCAGCCAGTTACTTGGCCCTATCTTTTCAACCTTTTTAACATGGTTTCACGCCAATGACAGCATGGGTCGGCTGATCTAGTCCAGCATTGAGAACCTTGTGGACTTCTCCTATAACCGAAGCAGCAGGGGTCGTAGGTGTAAGGTGTGTGAACATTTTAACATGCACCTAGTTTCCAAAAACACTCTCCTTAAAGACTTAACAACAGAAGTAGAAGCAAGTGCACTGTACGGCATTTCAAATGTGTACAGGGGTGTGCTGGGACTATAATATGTACTTATTGTGACAACAGGGCAGTGTCAATAATATCCCTGGAGAAAGAATCGAGCTTCAACAACCAACCTCCACGGTTCTTGATCACTAAATCTACAATACACAGCAGTTATTGCAGTCAACAAAGTGCGCAGCTTTCCACCTCATTGCCTATTTTTCACATGTTATTCAATGACATCCTAATTCAATCATCCTGAGACTGGATGTGGGTTTGTTGAGGATATTAAAAAAGGGGGTGAACAAAGGCCTTGTAATTGTTTTAAATGAAATGCACAGGACTCAGAAAGCAGGTGTGAATACGCTCCTGATTTTAAGAATAGCACCCTTAATTCAAGAGAACACAAAGCAAAATTACGGAAAGTTGGTTTCAGGCAGGCAACACAAAAAAATACTAAAATAAGATGTCAAAGTGGCAATAGACAAGTTGTTTTACTTATCATTATGAATTAAAGGGTGGACAATCTGATGACCGTAGTGCAATGACGACCAGCATTCAGAATGATTTCCTATCAGCCTCGCTTTCCCTCAATTGCAATTCTGTTGCAATAAGGCTTGATTTACAGTTTCCTGTGCAGCGTTGCCAACTATTTTCTATGAAAAAGTAGCTCAAAGTCGGCAGGCTTTTTGTCATATCGGCCAAGTCACTGCATTAATTGCATAAAGGTTATTGATTGTGCCATTGTTTGCGGAAAAGTCGTCTATTGTCACTTTAATTTGTGTTATTGAACCATATGAAGTAGATGTGCGTGGTGGGGGTCAGTGTGGTGACGTGGTGGGGATCAGTGTGGTGACGTGGTGGGGATCAGTGTGGTGACTTGGTGTGATCATGGGACTGTGTGGAAAGCGAGGTAGGCTTGTTAATCAAACACACAAAAATGCACTAACACACAATCGCTCTCCCACACACTCCTTGATGGTCCCCAGAGACATGTTCCCCTAAAATTAAAACATAACTGTTCAAAGTAAAGTAATACTCTCTATATATAAAGCAGGTAAATAACACTACTCTTGTCTCCATGGTAACTAAATTGTGAGAGTCATTCTAGGATGGAAGATGGACTGAGAGGCTGAAGATACTTCAACAGGTGTGAGACTACCTTACTAGAGGGACAGGAGGCTGATAGCTATGTGAAGAATCTAATTAACCTGTTGTCATGGTAACAACCGTGTGGGAGCGCCACACAGAGATGAGGGTTGCGGGCCAGGGATCTGGCAGTGAGATGTGTCCATGATCACTCAGGGTTGAAGGAGAGGAGGCTGCTACGTTCCCAGCCCCACGGCACCTCACGCCCTCTTCCTGGCCCCCTCAGCGTCCTGGCACTCCACCACAGAGAGCGAGATCAGCATCTGGGCGGCGTAGTACGTGGCCATGATGATGGCGCGCGAATTGGGAACAGGGAAGCAGAACTTATTGACGGCAATGGTGAGGTCGGAGACCATGAAGAGCACGGCGCCAAGGCAGGCGCACAGCTTGGTCCAGGTCCACAGGTCGTTGGCCAGCTGCAGGCCGGCCACCGCCCTCCAGCCCATGAAGCCGATCAGACCGATGTAGACGGCCACCAGGTAGGTGAAGGGCCCCGACAGGTAGGGGTACAGCAGCAGGTAGCTCACTGAAGAAACAGCAGTGACCACCAGGCCAGCAGTCACATTAACGGGCTTCATCCCGAAGGCTGAGGAGTACAGGATGTGGGCGATGGCAAACATCAGAAGGCCTGCAGGAAAAGATGATTTAAAAGTAAAAAAACGTTTTTTACATTTGTATCCTACCTATCTGTCATAGGTCAAAGCTTGAATCATGACACAATAAAATAAGGGGTAATGACAACTTGGATGTTATATTTTTAGCGTTGACCGATGTCTCTATGGGTCATGACAACTTTTTAACTCTCCATAGTACTTTCTTCGAACTGGAAACACTGAGATATTGCAACAGCATGTCACAACAGGTCTAATGGTCCAAAAAAAATAGGAGGGGGAAAAAGTAAGAACAGCAGGTCAAAGTCAACCCAGAAGTTCTGTCTGTAAATAATAATTATCAATGAGGAATGTTTACAACAGATGTGCTGAGTGTTGTCATTTTGTCTTAAAGGTTTATTTTGGGGGGGGGGGTTAATTTAAACTTTACAGTTAACTTTGGGTTCCCAGATACAATTCCCATATTCAATGATGGCAAAACATTCGAAAATAAGGCCCAAACTGAGATGTAAAATGAATGAGTAATAAGTCCTGTAGACAATAATAATAAAGCAACTCAGTGAGTGTGGATTTGGCTCACCGTGGACGAAGTAGCCCTGCTCCTGCCAGATGAGAAAGGCATCGCCCAGAGCAGAAAAGACGAGGCCAGCAAAGATCTTGCGAGCATTGGAGCTAGCACCTAGGAAGTTGAAGCCATGTGCCAGTAAGAACATCCAGAGGCAGAAGATGGGTAGACATTTGATCAGTGCGCTGAACCAGGAGGGGCTGGAGGTGGGCAGCCACAGCACAAAGTACACACAGGTGGCCTTGAAGAATGGCACCAGCTTTGGGCCTTCACTCTTGACCTGTAAGCAGTTTCAATATTAACATTAATTATTTTGTCATAGCTGGTTGCACTAACATAAGGGAATCCTATTCAGTGAGCCGTGTGACACCATTTACATTCTGCCTTAAACTAGATTTAACAAAAGTCCCTTTATTTCAAGGAAGAGGGCTTGAGATATGATAAGACAGGAAGCCGACACTTCAAAACAGACAGCACTGTGTGTGGTGGAGGGACAGTTTCTCACATTGATTAAAAAGGAAACATAATCAGCAGAACACTGCAACTATTTCTCCTGGTGGTTAGGGTTCAGAATGGAACAGCCTTCAGGGTTGCTTTGTGGTCACTAGTTTGCATCTCTGTGTCAGACATGCACGTGTTTTGTGGCTGAAATGAAACTCTGTAGGAACAGCAAAAAGAAGGGAAATTAAAAAAAGCTCCCCAGTGTTCCTTTGACCTCCTGTAACCTGTTATTCTCTTCATTTTTTGACTCTCCCTGTTGTGTTTGTGTTCTCCTTCTCCTGTTTCACCTTCATTCTCAGTATCTCTTGAGAACTGTGAAGCATATTGAAGTCTCAATTCCGTCTTTCAAGCTGTGATACAACATATTTATTTCTGTCCAAATACATGAGGCCCAACTGGGTCACAAAGAACCAAAGAAACACCTCTGGAATGACTACCCAACAATGGTTCTGAGAAATGCTTAAGGGGAAAAAGCCCTAGGGAATCGAAGAGGGAGAAGAAAGGGGATGTTGAGTTTCAAAGGAGAGGAATTGAGTGAGGATTCACTAGAGCTGAGATCACTGGAGGAGAGATGAGGAGGAGACACAAAAGACAGGGAAGGGAGGAAGAAGAAGGGGTTCTAGTGAAATAAGGGAAGGGTTGTGATGTCCCAATTGACAGTTTTCCAGTTGCTCTTTCGCATCCATCTGGTAAATGATTTAAAAAGCGAAGCTCTGATTGAGAGTGGCAGATAAGAAGAAGCAGGATGAATCATGGGGAAGTGACGCTATTGGGAGGGGGACAGTGAGAGAGATGGGGTTACAAGCATTCAGATGACAGCTAGATTTAGGATTGAACAAATCAGTTGGGAGGGAGGTGAGGAGGTGAGAGAAAATTAATGGTTACTATAGGTCATATTTTCTATGCTCCAGGAGTGGAGTGCACTAGCTGGACGTAAAAAAGGAGGTCTTAACTCTAACGTCTGGCTTAGCTACGTCCGACTTAGTGATTCAAATTAACACAGAGTGCACCAAGCCTGATTAGTCACGGTCGTAGCTGCGCCTATTCTTAAGATGCACGTCCACGTCAATACACACGAAACAGTAATTGTTGTCAAGCAACACACGTCTACATAATTTAACACTCGAACTTCTCCATTCAAATCAGCCCGTCAGCGTAAAATCTGAGCGCAATCAGCACCTGCAAGGTTGGGGAGAGCGCCGCGTTTCGGTCTGATCCATGCTGTAGTTGAGGGGAGATCTCCTCGATTGATTCAAAAAAGGCTTGTCTGTCGAAAACGAAACCTCTCCATCAGCTCATTGTCCGAATAGATGTCCAGTGGGTTTGTTCGATCACGGACGACTCTCTCGTCTTAATGCCCTTTCATTGTTAAACCTGTAAACAAGACCCACTGCCATCATTATATTTCCTTCTTGCCTGTTTTACGTTACTATGAATGCTACTCTGTCTTTCGAATTTAAACCTGCTCCATACTAGGCGTAAAAGTTTCACCCATACAGGGCTTAGGTCTAAGTGGTGCACTTCATAACTTTAGTTAGGTCTTAACCTTCGGTTCTACGTCGGACGTAGAGTTACACCCAGTCTAACACCCACTCCTGGGATATGAACTATAGTAACCCCTAAGGAGGATCGTTATTGCACAACTGCTCAAAAAAGTTGTGGGCAAAAAGATCAGACTAAATGTTTGACCTCAAGCCTGCCCTGAGGCCTGTACTACGAAGCCGGATTTTTGCTTAGCGAGCTAACTTCAGGGAAAACTCTGGGTTTCCGGTCCTACGACGCTGGTTCTCTTTTTAGCGGGCTAGATGGTAACTTATGCTGAGCGGCTAACCTGCTCCGGAGCAGGTTAGGTTGCAGGCTAAGAGATCAACTCAGTGAAAGCACTGCCTGCTGACCAATCAGAGCTCAGTGTGTGGAGTTTAAAGTGATCAAGTCATATTACAGGAGAAAGGAAATACAGAAAAACTGCCGTTGCAGGAAAGATGGCCGGCAAAAATCACCGACTGTGTGAATGTGAAAATTAATAGAATATCACCTCCCATCTTCAGAGCAATCTGACTATTATAACATTAGCGTTACGAAAGCTTACTTAAATATCTTTTTTTCAGTATTAAACATTCAGTAGTATTATTGTTGCCACATTGTACCTATTTATTTCCTCTACCAAAGAGGGGAAAAAGAGGGAGGAATAGCAGGTTTACTGAATAAATGTCTCAAGCAGCAATTTTCTAGATAGATAGATGGATAAACTTAGCTTTTGGCTTACACATTAAGATATTATCAGTCTCCAACAGATACAAGTTGTAAAGGAGGAACCGTTTCACTGAGGAACACGGTGGGTGTCTCAGGTGTTGAATGGGTGTCTAAGGCAACCAGAGGGTCAGTGGTTCAATCCCAAGCCCTTGGGTATTGAAGTCGCTTTTGATAAAAGCAACAACTAAATGAAATATAATGTAATTTGTGTGAACCGATGCTTTACTTTCAATCAGCTTCTTAATACATGAAATACTTAACACAGAGAAGTGTGTGTGTGTGTGTGTGTGTGTGTGTGTGTGTGTGTGTGTGTGTGTGTGTGTGTGTGTGTGTGTGTGTGTGTGTGTGTGTGTGTGTGTGTGTGTGTGTACTGTATCTATCCCATTAAGGCCAAATGTGTGCCGAGCAGAGGAGGTGAAACTGGCAGGACTTCCAGTCTAACCAATAGCATATCTCTGTTAAACGGGCCACTGGAGGCTACTTAAGCACAGGAAGCAAGAGAACCAACAGATTGTTATTGTACTGTCCTGATCATTACACATAAAAGACTATCTACAATTTAATAAAGTGCACCAAAGGAATACTTGCACACCTGAGATCTGCCGGCTGAGCCCCATTGATTTAGGTTCCAGATCCAAGAACACAAACGAAAAGTAGGATTATTATTTGTGAGGGAAAAACTCAGGGGATGTGTAGATGGCTGTAGTAAGGGATTTGGAGGGACCGCGAATTTTTCTCCAGGTGAGGAAGGTGGGGCTGGGGAGTCAAGAGGATTCCCTTACCTTTGGGTCCCATTTATACTGTGTTTGAGCCATACTTTGCAGTTTCCCTTTCCATTGTTGTTCATGTAAACTCACTGTATCTACACAATAATAAAAGGGCCGCAATAGGAGAGAGCACAGCTGTTAGTACGTCCGACACACCTATGTCCCAAAGCACACAAAAGCTACTTTTTCAAATCCTCTACGTATATTTATCTCAATTTATGAATTATTTAAACTTGGCTGAAATGTCCAACAGTGTTTAAACTTGGAATGAATAAAAAATATCATATTGTATTGATATTGTTTCTTGTCAAATGCTGTATTATCGGGTGGTATTTTTTTGTTTTGTTTACCTCTTATGCATTGTATCACATTGTTACATCAAGGATGACTTTAACTGCCTGGTGGAAAACTGGTCCGAAGTGGGTGTAATGGTTTTATTTCTCTCGGGCTCTAGTTCCCTGTTCAATGTCTTGTACCTGAATTCACTTGTCAGAGTTTAGGCAGCATGGCATCCTCTCAGCTGTAACAAACTCCTCTCACAGTGAATAAGATGTCAGTTTGTCTGCAGTGACCGACATGAGCCCTGTGTGACAGTCAGCTGACGCCAGCAGAAAAGAAAAGAACATACTGCCTCATTTGGAAAGCAAACAAAATAAATAATGTTGTTATCATTTTGACGTCGGAAGGATTGCAAATAGATATTGTTTGCAGAAAAGTGCTGTAGCACATACAGTACAGATGACTTGCTGCAAACACCTGCCACTGTTAAATAATGATTTGGTTAATGATCGACTGCAGGGTCACAGTAGGATGGAAAGGCTCCCTCTTTCATAGCAACAAACAAAGGATTTTTACAAATTATTTCCCCCTATTTTCTAACTACAGCTGTGCTCTTCTAACTGTGTTAAACTACACATCAATGTACTTTCAAGCTAGACAATAATGCAGAATCAATTAAGAATATCTAAGTAGTATATATATGTGTGAAGAAATATACAAAATGATTGGTGAATATGCTTAAATGATTACAAATGTTTACACTTTTGTGACTGGCATAACTCGTTAGGTTACTGCATTCCAGGAAGGAAGAAGCAGCTGTTAGTCACTAATACCTCTGCACCAGTCATAAAGCAACCCAACCCCAGCATGAAGCCTTGAATAACATTCAGCCAGGATGAACATCTATTCAATTGTTCTGGTTCATTCTCTAGCCTGGGTCTGAAACATGATACACGCGTAAACATAAGAATGACCTGTAAAGACCCCTATACAAAAGTAAAATAATGATGATTAATTGGCTCTCGTTTGCAATGGTCAAAGTAATGTTCCATTATGATCACTAAATAGTTGATGTAATTTGCTTCTTGGCTTTTCTAATTGAATACTTGTCTTACCCTTTCCAATAGTGTTTTTATCTCAGCACATGCCTCTGTAAATTATTCATTTAGCTGTCAATGTTTTTTGTTAAAATTGCCAATGTCGTACAGTGGCATTGGGTAAATTATGTTTTCGAAATGCACAACATTAGTTGACACATTATTCTATTTGAAGCATTGCTAGAGCAAAGGAGATGAAAAATAAAAGGCAGCCACAGCAGTACTGTTCAGCGCATGCGTCTCAGGGGGGAAAGAAAAATAGACAAAAAAAAGGTCGTCACATGACAGTTTCCTTTTTTGTCAGGGGGCTGCCTTTGGAAATATGTGGAAACGTCCTTTTGTTGGTGGAATATCGAGACGGAACGGTGCATTCAGTCGCAGCTAAAACGCGTCAAGATTTCGAGGGAATCAGCTGAATATTAAAGTTCCTGCTTTGAGTCTCCAACACATTCAGACGCATATCAGGACATAACGAGCATAAGACGCAGACAACAACACGGGTGTCCGAGGGCATTTTCAATTCACCAAACAAACATTCCTATTTACTGATAAATAAACTATTTATTGTATTGAGCATTCATTGGCCTTCGACGACAGAGTATGAAATGCTATGCTATAAATAATAACTAAAATTATGCAATAAACAGTGAGTAAGTTATTCCAGCCCCTCAACAATGAACTTTAACAATGTCTTAATGAGAAACATTAATAAGAATGGATAACTTATCTTTAGAAGTGGTGTTATCGTGTAGCTAAATGGCTACCACTACTATTCCTGTTTTGTGTGTGAAAATATCAAAGAATGCTTAAAGCAGATTACTCACCACGGTTACCGGAGAAACCATGTTTTTCTTCGGTGGTGTCTGTGTCGATGACAAGGGTGTTAAATATAAAAAATCAGCTTTGGTTCTTCCACTTTGTGTTTTACTGCATGAGGGATGCCGATTGTTTTTGTCCTCGCTCCGGTAGGCGGCCCTACGTCCGGTAGGAGGTGATAGACAAGCCGAAACGTGGGCACGTTTTTCTCAGTTGACCAATAGGAGCAGAGAAGTGTTGTGGAGGGGGAAGGCCAAAGCAAAAGGGCGCCCTGATAGGAGGAGTCAGGCTGCTGTTTACATATCGGAGCAGATGGCCTTTATTTACATTTTACAGAGGAGCTTCTTGAAAGCCTTTTGATCTTATTATTGATTGGGACTGACAAAACGTTGTAAATGGGTCAGATGAGGCGTTAGAAATCAGACAAAAAAGCCTGGCAAACATCTATAAGAGATCGAAATGTTGCTCTAATACAATATATTGATTTCCGATTCCACTGATTGCATTGATTCAAATACAATGCTTTAATAAATACAGTTTGTGGATATTCTGCCTGTTTCCTTTCAGTTAAAGCTCCCCAGTCAACTAATCAGACCGTTTTCCCATAAAATATCATGAATATACGAGTGCTCTTAAATTGACATTAGGCTACTAGTGGTATTACATAGATGGGCCATTCTACCGAATTGATGCAAAGTCAGGTTGCAACAGTTTTGAAATGTTGTATGTTTTTTTCCCAAAACTTTGTCCATATATATTTTGTACCATATCTAAGTTACACATATCTAGTAAAAGAACCGTAGATTTTTATATCGAATTTTCAGACTGTATTGGAATGTTCTTCCTCTACCAAAAATGGTCACTACCGAAACATAGTATATACACTGTAGTAAAAAAGTATTATATTAACCTGTTAAGATTGTTTTACCTTCCCTTCTCTAAATAGTATTTAAACAAATATTTATTGAGGGTTTTCGCAATTAAATCAATGCAAATGTAATTTGTAATCAAATTTCAAAGTTCAATTTATACAATTCATAAAAATCTCAATGCAATTTTTCTATCTGGTGCTGCCACTGAGCCTGACTATTTGTGTTGGGGGGGCCTGACTTATTTTTTTCTCGTAAAATGCATAATACTGATCAATTGATTCCAGAGTTGATGATTGTTGAAATTGACTATGTAAAATGCATAATACTGATCATATTGATTCCAGAGTTGATGATTGTTGAAATTGAACATACATTAAACCAATCAGTATCATATCATTTTATTTGATAAGTCAATATACTTTACTTTTTACAAAACATCCAGTGTTTCGGTAGTGACCACAGTATTTTGTTCTCAAGGTTGTATCATATTCCCTCAACCTTATTGCTTAATCTTAACTCATAACATGCCTTATGTTGAAGTGTGAATGTTTGAAGCTACTGACCCAGAATCAGCACTTTAGTAACAGGCTGAAATAGAGGGGAATGAGCTAGAATGGGTGGTCTGTTTGGTATTTTGAGCAAAACACTTCATAGACAGGTTTTTATATATATCTGAGACCTATAATATATGCCTACAAATAGTATAATAAGAGACCTTTAAAGCAACACACTGATTTTCAGACTTTAAAACACATTTATTTCAAAACTATGGGATTTACCTGCAAACTAGGGTACAATACTACAAATTACAATAAGTATAGACGAGCTGCAATTTGTGTGTGGGTGCTACGATTATGCATATAAGTTATTATTATAATATATTTCTAAAAAACATTCTGCATGATTGTCTAGACTTTTGCTCAGGGAGGCCGATATTAAATCATGTTTATGCAACTTTTAAAAAATGCAGTTTTAAATGCAGGATCTTTGCATTATTGAGTAGCTTGCCCTACTCTTAGATTATGATAGGGTTACTTTTATTTCAGTAAGCTAAATCAGCCCTCTCCACTGGAAACTATAAAGTTAAAACTATTTGGTATATGGCTTTGTTAGTAATTGCCTTAGAATAATATAACAGTATCATTCAGGGAAATGAAGAAGAATATCCACAATTGTAGCGACATCTTGTGGTTCTAAGAGTGTCTAAATTATTTTTTGCCGGACATTACGTAAAGAAACCATGGGGGAAAGCGGAAGTGAAACTACAGTAAATGTGAAATCAAACCATGGATGTATAATAAGAACGAGAGTCAAACATCCTTGGCTTTAGATATATCAGACATAAGCATTTAGTGATAGAGGCCAATCTTGTTAAATGATTTGTCTGTAATTACATTTATTTTTGCGTGTGATCCTGTAAATATAGCCTAATAATTTTATATGACTCTTTTGTCAAAAATATTTTTCCGAACCATTTTTGTTAATCGTTCATGTGTCAAAACTATGTTTAATATATTGAGGTATTGTACCTAGCCTACTTTGTCTAATCAAACAAATAAAATCAATTCCCCTTATCGATGAAAGTGATTTTCCGACCTTAGTAACCTTTGTTTTCTCTCAAGACAGACATCCACTCTACACATGCATTTACACCAAAGCCCTATACGGCGCTGATTTACACGACATAATTGGGCAACTATTTTACAACTCTCGAGTACAATTTATTGTGTGTAGTGTACTCATTTCACATATGCCTACAAATAATAAAAACAATGTAAAATAACTACATTCCACTCAGGCCAGTTAATGTAAACTTGCGTTGTATTGCATTTGTCCAAATTATTTTTACGCTATCAACAACCAGTCGCTTTGTACACATTTAACTACAACATTTGTCAAACAAAAATATGTTTTTGAATTTAAAAAAATGAAGCGTTTGTTTTATTCTGATAACTATCAAATCCCAGGACTGAAAACATAATGGACTTCATTGTAACTACTGACTCTTTGTGTCTAACAAAGTCGGAAACGCGCAGGAGGGACTCCTCTCACTTCCTTAGAGTCATCTTTGGACCTTTAATTCTTCTGTCTTTCACACCGTTAGTGTCTACCTACCAACACCCGTGGTAACATTATGGCTGAGTTTTTAGTGTTTTTCTATCTTTAGGCTTTATTCGTATGAACATTTTTGATGGATTTTGCTGTGTTGTATCAGTTTAAAAGTTCGTCTTTTCAGGCTTCTTGGTTTGCTAACGTTAGTTTACGTCAGTAAACGTATGGTTAGCTAACGCTAACTTCGCTAGCTTAATCGAATGTAGTAAAATATCTCTAACGGTTTGATATACAGTATTTATTCCCACGGAGTCTGTTTGAAATAGTGTTATCCTTATAGCTATTTAGGTGTCGTTTGGTAACGCTGAATCTCGAGCGAGTTTACCTGGGTTGGAAGCTAAACGCTAGCGTTAGCTTTAGCAATCAACACTCCTGGTTGATCCCTCGATTCGTTTCAAACAGCCTGCTTCATCACTCGCAGTCTAAAAGATGGACTTTGATAATATATTAGACCTCGCCTCTCAGAACCAGGGCCTCAGCAGTGTCCAGGTAGGTCAAATGTCTTTACTCATTCCTATCAGTAAACTTGTGTTATGTGGCAAATCTTGTGAGCACACAACTGCCAGCTCATCTGTCAGAGAGGATTTTATAATGTAGCTAGCTGCTAACTTCCACCCTCGTGAGCCTGCTTGCTAAGGTAGACGTTTACTTAAACCTGTAAGCTTGTCAAGTTTTTATATTTCCAATCTAAAGTTATATTTAGACCAACATATGTGGGTAATTATATCGTATTTCCCTATAACTTAGACCTCTAAACGATTCAAATAGTAAAGAGACATGTGTAACTACCTAATATTCAATATGCTGTACATTTTCATGTATTTTGTGTCCTTCTTTGAGCAGAAAAGATACAGTCTACAAACTGGACCACCGAAAAAAGTCCCACGGTCGAGAGGTGTAGATCCTAGTGCTGTGCAGGCACTTCTGAAGAAGCAAACCATTGATCACAAAAAGAAAGGTAACGCTAAGTTAACGTTATAACAGTGATTTTATAGCCATTACAGAATACATTCCAGGGGTAGACATTAAGGGTAAAATGCCACTGGCCCTCCGGCCCGGTGGAATTGTATTATCACTGGCCCCACCATTGTAACCACTGGCCCGGAGCATTCGTCCAAAAAAAAAATCGACTTATAATGAAAAAAATTAACACATTTGTTGCAATAGTAATTTATGCACTAACTACATTACTACTTGCACTACAACATTTGAATCATCAGTTCTTCCTCATTTTCCTCAATTGTTCATATTTGGTTTATTAAAATAATGATATTGTGGTCATTGTTAAAAAATGTCTGCTATTATTATGAGTATTATTATTTGAATAATGCGCTTTCTGCCTTCCTGTCATTAGGAGTTAGAAATGTGTATGTAATAGATTAGATTAGAACCTTCATTATCCTAAACTGCTGGGACATTTCCCTATAGCCAATACCTTTTATATTTTCTACTCTTCACTTACTTGTCAGCATAGGTCGGCATTGATGTACAGAGCCGACAGAAGACCTTGTTTATATTGGCATCATATTGAGAGGTGCAGTGACGCGTCCTAAAAACAGGAAGTAAGCTGCTGGTTCCCTCGACAAAAAGCAATGGGATTTCTCCACAGGGTTTTGGAAAATAGCTGGAAATAAGGTCTGTGGAAAACAAACCTGTTTGATAAATGCACGTTTTGTTCAGCCGGATAATATCCACATGTCTACCCTACTTTTATAATTTTCGAATAATAAATCTAATCGATAGATTATTAAAGGGTTTTAGGACGCGTCACTGCACCACTAGAAGCCAACTCCATCGATCAAGCTGGCCAAAACTTTCTCTCCCTCTTCTTCTCATGCCCTGTCACTCTCCTTTAACTCCTCCGGTGACTTTCTTTTATTTGAAGATAGTTTTTTGCCCGGCGCTCACGGGCAAACGCGAGCAGCGCGCTGGCTCCGCAGTAAACAGCTGTTCGCTTTTCACCCAACAACGACAACCGCCTCACGAAACGCTATGTTGTAGCGTTAATAAACGAAACAATTTAACAACATTGCTTGTCAAAGTACTATACCACAGGACAATTTAATTTTTTTAAAGCAATATTTTTGTTGGCCCGGGGTGTCTAAATAGTGCTTCCGAGCCAGCGGGCCATTTATAATGTCGGGCCCTGCTCTCTGTCACTGTGCATGTGTGTAATGTTTGTGTGCAAGTTAGACGGGGCCTGCGTGTGTGCCTGCGTGTGTGCCTGTCTATGAGGGAGAAAGGAAAGCTCATTTTGGCCGCGGCGGGAAATTGATTTGACAACATAATACTCGATGTTCACGATGTGTTCATTTACGACATCGCTTGTAGTGCAATCCACGATGTATCGTGTAAACTCGATATATCGCCCAGCTCTAGTTCGAAGTAGATCCACGAGGAACTCTTCTTTGAAATTACCGCTTTGTTCATCTTTAGTTGTGTTGTTCTCACTGTTCTGAATATCGCCAATAAATCAATCGCACGTGTGATGGAGAGGCGGGG